>NW_027315724.1:33197920-33205420 GCF_026437365.1 Eucyclogobius newberryi
ATTTGGATCATCTCTCGCAGCCTCTTCTATAATAGTTTACAGAACATGGCGTCAAACTTTGCTTACATGTGAGAAGTCTTATTGAAACGGCAGAATTTGGTCTAATCGCTTTGGAGAGTCGCTTTGCATATGAAAGGCTTCCATGACCGGGATTCAGGACTGACGTAATCCATTCAGAAAGAGAAACACACAAACAGGAAGTGCTCGTTGAGTGGGTGAAAGCAGGAGCTAGAACTCTAGAGCTTAATGAGTGTCTTTTTTGTTCATCTCGACATGTACTGTGGCTCTGCTCCTGCTGGGCCTGAGCGGCATCACTCCTCTCCGACATATGTTACGGCAATGACTCATGGAAAACGACTGCTGCTCCAAATACGAGGTAATTAGACAAGGGATGAAACCGAGGATAAACTGTGAGCCACTGGGGCGTTTGAATGGCTTTAACGTGAGCCCAAAATATGATTAACTATCTTCACAGACTTCACAAAACTGTCTGTTCTGAAATCTTCACACGTCTGATTTTTGGTTCCGCAATGACTGTAGATGATTTCTAACTTTGAAATATTTAGATTGGAGAACAAGAAAACTTCTAGTACTCTGATTTATGGGCGAGCCAAAGAAACAAGTACATCAGTTATCTCTAATTAAATAAAACTGAATAAAAGCAGTTCAGTTTAAACGCAGATGGGTCTGAAAGCATCAAAGAAACACTCCGACGGTCCAGTCAAGTTGCTAATGTTTTGCACGTGTCTTTCAAATGCAGAGACATCTCCTCTAGAATCATCTTGTGTCGTTCCGAACAAAATCTATGACGTCTATTGTTCGTCTGAGGGAGTCGGATCTCTCCTTCACTGTGGAACTCCTCCAGGTTTCTACTTTTTCCCAAGGTTTTTGTAGTTTTTCCTGGCCAAGATGGAAGGTCTAAGGACAGGGGAGCTTGGGACATTTGTCTAAGGACACGGGATGCTGGGACACTGCCAAGTCCCTATGAACATTGTTTAATCTGTTTCAGTGCTTTGGTTGTTGATTCTGCCGACAGTTTTACGTTATGAGTTTTTTTGTGTATCTTTTTTTGTTTCCCGTAAGCCTCTACTTTTATTTAGACACACCATGCGTTTCTCTGATTGGTTAATCCACCTGTCAATCATGCCTATTTGACATTGAGGAGGCAGCTTAGTTCTGGTTCGGGACCAAAAACCAAGTGTTGTCAAAGTGTGGGCAATGTGATGTCATCTTAGCTGCTGAATCCCAAAATATGAAAGGAGGAAACAAGTGTTTAAATCTTCTTAACTCATGCTTCTCACAATCCCTTTGGCTCGTATTCACATGCATGATTTTCAGTCACGTGCACATCTTTGGAACGGCTGAATCAGGTGGAAACCGTGGATGTGTTATATCAACTGGATAAGCCGCGCCCCCTTTGCCCGCGATCCAAAATTGAGTTGTGGCCACTCTGTTGTACTGCAGCCTCACGACATTCACAGAGTTCGGCCTGTGAAATTACCAACAGTTCTTTTTAGTCTAAAAATAAAACAGAAGGAATTTCATTATTTTGCCGTTCCTTGAAATTACATTTTTGACATCACGGTGAACAGCTCACGGTTGTCGGCTTGTGCGCAAAGCATCATGGGAAAAGGCCCAGACCTAGCTCCACAACCAGGAAGTACCACAACCAGGAAGTAATGCGGAAGAAAGTGATTTTTATTCCCCACACGCGCCAATGAGCACGCGCCATTGACTTGAATTGACCACCATCTTGTCCTCCTGGTGCTTGGTGGCAACGAAGTAGACTGCCATAGCAACGCGCTAATTCCAAACGGAACTTAGCAACGTGTCAGGCTCTTCCGGGTTTGTTGAATATTTAAAAATTAGATGCAGACAGCGCACGACAGTCTGATTTTGTCACTACAACAAGACAATGCCAGCTTTAATGTTAAGGAAATACACACGAAATACAAATAGCGTAGAAATCCACTTCTTTTAACATTATGAAATCTATAGCTCAGAGATTGTTGGTGCCCTTGCTCTTGCTGAACTCCCACCGCCCCAGTCTATGAGGTTATTTATATTCCTCGCATCAGACATTTGCGTCACTTCGGTAACTCCAGTTCAGACGACTGGTGTGAGGGGAATTGACAAGCCCGTACCATAAGAGACATCAGACAAAAGCAATGTGGCAGAAAAAAACGTGTAAATCCGCCCTGTAAAGACGTGTTCTGGCCTCTGGGACGAACTGTATGGATTAATATGGTCAGCATGTATGTGCGGAGCGTATACGACGAGGGCGTTTGGTTTGGACGCAGATCGGAGCTGGCAGAGTTTCCTCCTGGTGTGCCTTATTTATGAGCAGAGTTAGGTATTTATGAAGAAGGCTGAAGGTGAGACGTCAGGCAGGTTTGGGACAAAGAGACGGTTTAAAGGTGGTGACATGGCAGGACTAGTCAAGAAAAGTCTTTAAGTAACATTGGACGTCAACAATGGACTCGACAAGCACAAAAAGCCCAGAGAAAACTATTAAAAGAACAAGTCTTCATCACAGATAAACAGTGCCAAGAATAAAAGAAAATTGGGACGACGTTTTTTGTTTTTTTCCTGCTAATAAACATTGTACATTTTGTCCATTGAAAACTGAAATATTGTTGTAAAATGACTGAAGAATTGAAAAAGTGAATTTGGCCAACAAAAACGAAACTCTGAGAACTGAAGCGTAGAATGCCGGACGCAGGAGGACGTAGGACAAGGCAGGACAATGCAGGAGGACGCAGGACAACACAGGATGACACAGGACAATGCAGGAGGACGCAGGACAACACAGGATGACACAGGACAATGCAGGAGGACGCAGGACAATGCAGGAGGACGCAGGACAATGCTGGATGACGCAGGACAAGGCAGGACAACGCAGGATGACACAGGATAGTGCAGGAGGACGCAGGACAAGGCAGGACAACGCAGGATGACACAGGACAATGCAGGAGGACGCAGGACAATGCAGGAGAACGCAGGACAATGCAGGAGGACGCAGGACAATGCTGGATGACGCAGGACAAGGCAGGACAACGCAGGATGACACAGGACAATGCAGGAGGACGCAGGACAATGCAGGAGAACGCAGGACAATGCAGGAGGACGCAGGACAATACTGGATGACGCAGGACAATGCAGGAGAACGCAGGACAATGCAGGAGGATGCAGGACAATGCTGGATGACGCAGGACAATGCAGGAGAACGCAGGACAATGCTGGATGACGCAGGACAAGGCAGGACAACGCAGGATGACACAGGATAGTGCAGGAGGACGCAGGACAAGGCAGGACAACGCAGGATGACACAGGACAATGCAGGAGGACGCAGGACAATGCTGGATGACGCAGGACAATGCAGGAGAACGCAGGACAATGCAGGAGGACGCAGGACAATGCAGGAGGACGCAGGACAATGCTGGATGACGCAGGACAATGCAGGAGAACGCAGGACAATGCAGGAGGATGCAGGACAATGCTGGATGACGCAGGACAAGGCAGGACAACGCAGGATGACACAGGATAGTGCAGGAGGACGCAGGACAAGGCAGGACAACGCAGGATGACACAGGATAGTGCAGGAGGACGCAGGACAAGGCAGGACAACGCAGGATGACACAGGATAGTGCAGGAGGACGCAGGACAAGGCAGGACAACGCAGGATGACACAGGATAGTGCAGGAGGACGCAGGACAAGGCAGGACAACGCAGGATGACACAGGACAATGCAGGAGGACGCAGGACAATGCAGGAGAACGCAGGACAATGCAGGAGGATGCAGGACAATGCTGGATGACGCAGGACAAGGCAGGACAACGCAGGATGACACAGGATAGTGCAGGAGGACGCAGGACAAGGCAGGACAACGCAGGATGACACAGGACAATGCAGGAGGACGCAGGACAATGCTGGATGACGCAGGACAATGCAGGAGAACGCAGGACAATGCAGGAGGACGCAGGACAATGCTGGATGACGCAGGACAATGCAGGAGGATGCAGGACAATGCTGGATGACGCAGGACAAGGCAGGACAACGCAGGATGACACAGGATAGTGCAGGAGGACGCAGGACAAGGCAGGACAACGCAGGATGACACAGGATAGTGCAGGAGGACGCAGGACAAGGCAGGACAACGCAGGATGACACAGGACAATGCAGGAGGACGCAGGACAATGCAGGAGAACGCAGGACAATGCAGGAGGACGCAGGACAATGCTGGATGACGCAGGACAATGCAGGAGAACGCAGGACAATGCAGGAGGATGCAGGACAATGCTGGATGACGCAGGACAAGGCAGGACAACGCAGGATGACACAGGATAGTGCAGGAGGACGCAGGACAAGGCAGGACAACGCAGGATGACACAGGACAATGCAGGAGGACGCAGGACAATGCAGGAGGACGCAGGACAATGCTGGATGACGCAGGACAATGCAGGAGAACGCAGGACAATGCAGGAGGATGCAGGACAATGCTGGATGACGCAGGACAAGGCAGGACAACGCAGGATGACACAGGATAGTGCAGGAGGACGCAGGACAAGGCAGGACAACGCAGGATGACACAGGATAGTGCAGGAAGACGCAGGACAAGGCAGGATAACGCAGGATGACACAGGACAATGCAGGAGGACGCAGGACAATGCAGGAGAACGCAGGACAATGCAGGAGGACGCAGGACAACGCTGGATGACGCAGGACAAGGCAGGACAACGCAGGATGACACAGGACAATGCAGGAGGACGCAGGACAAGGCAGGACAACGCAGGATGACACAGGACAATGCAGGAGGACGCAGGACAACGCTGGATGATGCAGGACAAGGCAAGATTACTCAAACATGCATGAATCACTCCAAACTCTGGGCAGGGAGCACCTCACTGAGAGACACAGCTCATAAAAGTCGCCTCACGGGCCAGAACGCTCTGCAAGAAAAGGGGGCTGGATTTATGATGACACACTGAAGGTGAAAAGGAAAAAAAAGTATATTTTGAAACATGTTCTGCAGTTTATCTACTGTAATGTTAAAACGGCTAAAATTAAACATATTTCGGTAATTGGAAAACGGTTTTAAGTTCTTGGTTCAGTTTGTTGACAAATTTCGTACAGAAGAATTTACAGAGGGGATTTTGAATGTACTATAAGGTGCATGAAATGCATAACATCTCTCATTTTGCAGTTAAAATGTCCAATAATGCGTAGAAATAGCAATCAATCTAAAAAAAACTGTCAAAATCTTGCTCAGTACAAGATCGGAACGTTTGCTGTAGTTAAAACATCTTGCCGTTTACATTTTTCTTCAGTTATTCACGTGTTTTAACTCTCTGATTAAAGCTCCTGGGCATTTTAACATAATGAAAAAGCTATAACCCACGTATTATCTGGTGTGAATCAGGATCAGTTTGTACACCTAACCCACAAATAGATAAATAAACAGCTAAATCTGCATTGTATAACATTTACAACATGTGCTTTATGAATAAACCTTAAGCTTAATGGTGAAAATATGGGTAAAAGGTCTAAGGGGAAATTTAGATGAAACCCAAAGCAGATTTATCAGTGCAGTGACTTATGTTGGAGTGGACAGGGTTACGTGAGTGCAGACGGAAAAAGCAGTAGTCTTGAAACTTTGCTTTTAACTATTTCTTTTCATGCATTTTTCTACTTAATAAATCAGAACGTGTAAAAGCGAATAAAAAGATACAATTTCACCAAGTCTCAAGCCCGTTCTCAAACACTTACTTACCGTCTAATGCGCCATCTTTCTGTTGTCTTTGGCCCTGTACCTGCCGATGATGTACTGCATTATAGTTTCTAGTTTTCATTTGAGAGGCTTAATGTAAGAACGGTGAGACAGTGGTATTAATAAGACTTTAGCTTTAACGACTTTTGCAGATGTGGAATTCTTGGAGGATGAAGTCACCGGGAGTAGAAAAGGTAACTCCGCTCAAAGCTGATCCTATAGTGCCACATTTGGTTTACACATCTCTGAGTCATAAAAATGTCACTGCCAGGACATATTTATCAGGTTAGAAGGGAAAAGTTAAGGCAGAGAATGATTCAACACAGTGACAAGAGGCATTGTGGTAAATATACTTCTGTAATGTCTGACACAAAACCTCCAAAAGATGGTTGTGGTTTCTAAATCACTTAAACCGGGCTGTTTTCTAACAACAATCCAATCATTATTGGCATTAGTCAAATGAACTATTGCCTGTGTTTAAGCTATGCTTAAAACTACACTATAAACTGTGTGCATTTGATTCCATTGCATATGAATCATGCTCTACAACTACATTTTTTGATTTTTTGTAATGAATCATTGACTAGAAACTGGACACTTTTCAGGGGAAGTGTTCGCCACTTGCTTGTCTCCAAGGAGATGTTATTGCTTTGCCTGGAATGTTCCACAGTAGTGTAGTAAATGTATCTATCTTGATTTTATTCAGTTACAGGTGTTTTTACTTTTCTAAAAAAAAAATAAAAAAAATGGCATCACTTGCATTCATACGGTGCCTTTAAACTTGCACTTTCCCCTCATCAACAAAGACTAGAACAGCACCAAGTCCACATCAGAACTTTATTTTTCATACAAAAATGTCACACAATGTGCTTCACACGCCCACGTCCTAAAACCTCAGTTTTGTCCAGGTTTTCTACCGTCCAGATTTGAAAATGCAATTAACAAGAGCCTCCATTGGCCTGGACCAACACTTACTGTGATTGGGCTCACCTCTCCATAGATCAAACCTGTAAGCAGGCGGCGAACTGTCCCCTAGAAAAGTGACAGAGTGCACCTTTATTGACTTTGCTCCTTTCACTATCTTCACGTGGTGGTCTTCTTTCCCAACAGCTCTAACCTCAGCCTCCTGTTATCCATATGTTATTGCAACACAATGTGATTTATGCTTGAATCTCCTTAGGCAGTGTCGCACATGCATCTTGATGAGCTTCTTTATTCAATTTGCGCTAGAATCAGCAAGATATTACAATTAACATATTGCTTACATCTCAGTTACTTCCCTTTCCTCTTGTGACAACACTCTTTCCTTTTTGACTGCGGCATTAGGTTTGAACAAACAACGTTAAATGTTGATTAATTTCTGTAGTACATCTTATTCAGGTGTATTCAGACTAATTGCTGTAATTAAGCACTCCCCATGTACACCGTAATTGTGTAAAACCAGCTACAGTAGGTTTTGACATTACCGCTAACCGAGCGTGAAGATGGCGCTCCCTGTAATTTCAGTGTCTCCAAAGGGAAGGCCGGCAGCTGTGGCAGTGATCTGGATTCAGGAGAGACATTAGCGCGCGCCGACCCACAGCACAGCGCGGTAATTAGCACCTCCAGCTACATCCTACGCTACATCTTAATAACTCCGCAATTAAAGGGCCTCGCCAAAGGGCCACGAGTGAAGTATTCTCATAAAACAGCGTCTTGTGTCTGCCCCCGAGACATTTCACAATATGTAAAGT
>NW_027315724.1:33210420-33265420 GCF_026437365.1 Eucyclogobius newberryi
GAAAATAAACTTTGATATAATTCTTAATACTGTTTTTCTACAACTGAATCTTTTTTCTAGAATGGAAACCTCCAGGACGAATGAGGGATTACAGCGACATAACTCTTAACATTTTGCTGAACTATGTTACTGAACTTAAAAAAAGAAGAAATCCTCATAATATTCAAATTGAACAGCAACAGAAAACCCCTGAAACAAAATGAAAACCTTTTTACTCTGGTCACTCTAACTAAAACCTACGTGTTATGACTGATGTGTGGTCCAAAACTAACCAAACCTGGACTAAAATAAAAATGAAAAAAACCGTAAGACTGAATTAGGACTTGAACTAACAAAGTACACATGGACGGTGTCAGTGAACTGAGAGTGAAAACAATACACCATGAATAGTATTTTCACTGTTATATTCTCTATTTGATGCATAAATACTCAATGTTTGCACCAAGATATCCTTTGATAGAGTTATCATCAACGTCTAACTACTGTACAAAACAACAGAAAATCAGTAACATATGAACCTCAAACACTAATTGTTTAATTTGTGAACAGGGCATACATGAAAACCAGTTTTCCGATCTCATTTAGCTGAGCCGTAGGTCTGCGGTTCGAATCCCACGTTTGTCATTAACATCCAGATATAGATATATATATATAGCAAAGTCATTTGACAGTCTGTTTTACCATCTTACTGCATTCACTTTTATTCCTCTGCAGACTCATCCAAACCATCACAATCTGGCCTTTCTTGAGCTTTTCCGCTAATTGCTACGCTAAAAATCTTTAGATATTCTCCATATGCTTAACCCTCCACTCACACAGGCCTCCATTATATTTGAAGCCATTGGACCAATATGAATGCACTTCACATTGTTGCTGCGAAAAGGTCATGAAGCATCAAGAGAGCGTTTCCACAGGAGAATAGTTGCCATGCTTTGAGTCCTTTTCAAAAGCCATTCTTTTCTAAGCATGTGTAGAGCTGTTGAGAATGTAAACGTCCTCTGAACTGCACAGAAATGACTCACACAATGTAATACATATTAATAAGCTGAACGTTATTCTTCGTCTAATGCAGTCCGTGGTAAGTGACATTACCAGCTCACAATCAGAAGATACAAAGTGAACAACTTAAACCCATTTCAAATCCAGCAGGTTAAGTCGAACGGAGCATCAGTTTGTGAATTTGTTGATCCCACAAACCTTAATCCTCACATAATTTAGCTGTGTCCAAGCAAGATACTACCATTGTTATTGAGCGGAGAAGGACATTCAGCATAAAAGGTATTAAATGGCTTTGTGACTGCATGTTCTGCAATGGCAAACCTAAACAGAAAGCAAAAATAATGTAATGATTCTTACAGTCAGACTTGTATTTAATGTCGTACCTTGACATGCTTCAGCTGTTCTCTTCTGCCTTTCTCAGAAGTTTCACGTCACGTTACTGTTACATGTCTGGTCAGCTGTTTAAACTCATTTTGGCGCAGTCTTACCTGGAGTGGTAGGGACGACAGCGCCATCTACAGTCTGACTAGCAGTGGTCGGGACAGCCAGACCTCATGGCCCACCGATGCTAAGGTCAAAGGCACAGAGAGCGACAAATACCATTGGATCAGGGAGGTCATCGAGATCCGAAAGCACGCCCACCACACTGTACAACAGACCGACCAACTCTCTCATATCTGGAATAGGATCCGAAGACGTCAGCCTGCAGGTGGCGCTGTCGTCCTAGTGCTGCAAGTAGAAAGACGGCGCAAACATCAGTTTAAATCAGCTGAAGTAGAAGGCAGCAGCGAGCGTCAGAAACATGTCAAGGCACTACACTGAAATACAGATCTCTGACGATAAGAAGCAAAAACCTAATGAAATGTGAGGATCTAATGAACTTAATCGGACTAGAAATAAAAATGTTGCTTGTAAAACCTTGTCAACACTGAAATCCTGCCTCTTAACAATAAACCTAGCTCAAGAGCTGTTAATGACTTACCATTGCCCAAAGCTTTTCCAAATTGCACTAGCAGTTATATCTCTTGTTCTTCTAAATCTATTCCCTATAAACATTTTCAAACCGTTGTAGCCGTTCCATCAGTACTCAACCTGTGTGTGTTGTGCCGAGATGCAGTGCCAGGCGTTGATGACGGATTGACGATAGGATTTTAATTAGCGCTCCAATTAGCTTCCTTTCGCACACTCAGCGTGTGGCTAATCCCAGCGCGTGTAGCCAATCCATATTGTTTTGGTGAGGAGACAGGGCCGTGCTGAGCAGTTCCCGGTGAGCGCTTCCTCTGTCAGAGCTGTCGGAGTTTTAATAATAGATCAGATTAATGAAGCATGGGATGGCTCAGGAGCTCTGCCGCCTCTGTCAGCTGCTGAGGTGTTCAAACTGGTGCGAAGGTCAAAGGCACAAAATAACATCGCTTTCACCTTAGCAGAGCACAGCAGTTTGGAGCTTTGGCAAGATGTTTACTCAAACTGAGATATACTGTTTGTCAGAGATCAGGGGTGTCCAAACTATGGCCCTCAGACAAAGTATCTTTCAACGGCAAATTTAAAAACCATTATTATATCCTCAATATTGAATTTTTTGGTGTGAGCCAGGCCTGATATCAAGCTTTTGAGACTGCGTTAAGGCGTGGTGTCGCCTTTAAACCTCTGATAAATGCAACGTTTTAAATTGTCCACCGTCTTTAAACACCTCCTCCTTAAAATACCACATTTTTTAAGCTGCATTATGCTTCACTATGGTATAAAACTTGTGGCGCAGTATTGTCCAGCAATGTTTTACTACGCGGTTGTTAGCAATCAAGCTAATTCCAGCGCTAATTCCCGCATCAATAAACACTTCTACTGTGTGATTTTGTCTGGTTACGTGGTGGAGTGCGTGGTTGTCAGTCGCCAAAGCAGGATGGTTCACTTGGTTTTTCATAATTTGCTATGTTTGGTGGCTAATTCTAACTCTTATTGAAAATGCATTGGTATGAAGTGTCACCAGTAAAGAATTAACGGATTGTGGTAGGAATTGTGGACATGAATTAAGGCTACAAATATGAAAATTGGCACCATAATGGAATATAATGGTGAAATACAGTGTGACATTTAATCTGCCTTCGGTGGTGAAAACACTCTCAGCAGGTTTCCATGTTATAGCCCTAAATCTCAATAGAAAGTCAAAGTGGCTCGCAAAGCCGTATTTTTTAGCTTTAATAGAATACAGGCGCGGCAGTAAATCCCCGATGTGTGGGAGCGCTGTTGACAGAGCATTAAGGCGGCATCTCCACAGCTCTAAGTGAAAGTGAATGAGAGTGAGAAGAGGGGGGAGGCGAGGGAGGGACGGGGCAGAGAAGGGGGGAGGATCCAGAGGAGAGCCCAAGGTAAAGCCTCACTCAGCCCAGGAATATGAGCTCGTATTGGGATGCGATGCCCCAAAGCTGCCGGGAAGGAATTTTCTGATTGGATGAAAGAGACAGTGGGTGTGGCCTGTGAGCGGTGGGGATACATTAAAGCCAGACAAAGCAAGGTCATTTTTAAGACGGTATGTTTTGTCTGGGCCACAGCAGAACACGAATGTCCTCTTAACACAACTCTCATCTTTCAGGTGCGACCTACGGCCACGTTTAGGTTTACACACTTTACTACACCATGATATCAGAAAATCCAGAACTTTAGATGTATAAATCCATCTACTGGAAATGCATTTTGTGACGGCCCCATTTTTGAATACTAAAATGAGAGTGTTTTCTGTCATTTCTGTCGGTCATGATGCAATTCCCGCAATTTTCTTTTAAACACTTTGAACACTCTCCCATTCAAATGTATTTTTCTAAAGCTCAAAATCACAGCCTCTCTCTGGGCTGCACAACAGAGTGGATTTTACCCACAGAAAGTTAGAAAATCAAACAATGAAACATCGGTCAACAGAGAAGCAGATTAACCGACGTTCACAGGAATTAAGCAAATGGATAATTCCCTGTCCTCAGACGAGTGGGATTTATATGTGCTGTGAATGAGAGCGTTTGGTCAAATAAGACGCTTACATTTGAAGACAGTTGTGTTCTGCGTGTCCCTGTAGCAGAACAAACCAGAAACAAGACAGAAAGATAAACATTTAAACGCTAATACCATTTTATGCTGTCTGGCTTAGTCCAAGCTTGTCCAAATGTATGTTTTTGTTGGTTTTTGTATGTTCCAATGTCAGTTATAATTTCTGTCCAGTCCTTGATCTTTGTTTGAGTTTGTGTCATCCATTTCTTTGTTATGCCTTCTTCTTCTTTTTTTCTGAAAAGTAATACAAGTAACGAGTAGTAACGGGTGATACCAGTGTTTTTTTGTTTTGATCTGATACCAAGTAATACTATGGCAAGTTTCTAATACTGATACCAATGAATTTTGTATTGAAATGTATTGAAACTCCACATAACTCAATTCACCTCAATCGATTTTTGTAACGCCCAAAATCACAACAGTAGTCATCATCTCGAGGGCGACAGTGAAAAAGAGATTAAACAATGTTCATAGGGACTTGGCAATGTCCCAGCATCCCATGTCCTTAGACAAATGTCCCAGCATCCCGTGTCCTTAGACAAATGTCCCAGCATCCCGTGTCCTTAGACAAATGTCCCAGCATCCCATGTCCTTAGACAAATGTCCCAGCATCCCGTGTCCTTAGACAAATGTCCCAGCATCCCGTGTTCTTAGACAAATGTCCCAGCATCCCGTGTCCTTAGACAAATGTCCCAGCATCCCGTGTCCTTCGACAAATGTCCCAGCATCCCGTGTCCTTAGACAAATGTCCCAGCATCCCGTGTTCTTAGACAAATGTCCCAGCATCCCGTGTCCTTAGACAAATGTCCCAGCATCCCGTGTTCTTAGACAAATGTCCCAGCATCCCGTGTTCTTAGACAAATGTCCCAGCATCCCGTGTCCTTCGACAAATGTCCCAGCATCCCGTGTCCTTAGACAAATGTCCCAGCATTCCGTGTTCTTAGACAAATGTCCCAGCATCCCGTGTCCTTAGACAAATGTCCCAGCATCCCGTGTTCTTAGACAAATGTCCCAGCATCCCGTGTCCTTAGACAAATGTCCCAGCATCCCGTGTCCTTCGACAAATGTCCCAGCATCCCGTGTCTTTAGACAAATGTCCCAGCATCCCGTGTTCTTAGACAAATGTCCCAGCATCCCGTGTCCTTAGACCCTTCTTCTCGGCCAGGAAAAACTACAAAACCTCCTTGGGAAAAAGTATAAACTGGAGGAGTTCCACAGTGAAGGAGAAATCTGATTCCCTCAGATGGACAGGCGGACGCGAGATAGACAGTGGAGCTGGAAACACTCAGGAGGAGAATTAGTTCTTCAGGAGGAGAACCAGTTCTTCAGGAGGAGAACCAGTTCTTCCAGGCAGATGAAGAACCGTTCATATTGAGTAGGGACCGCTTCTCCATGGACTAGAGGAGCATCTGGGTTCATAGGTCATCAATGTGCCTGTCCCACTCCCCATGGGAAGTGGGGAAAGAAGAAGAAAAAGCAATGAACAGTTTGCAAGTGGAATTAAATATGAAATATTGTTTGATAGAATAAGTAGTCAGAAGCAGAGGAAAGTGCTCAAGCTGCCATACTTCCCCCAGCATTTGGCTCCTAGGGCAGCGTAGCTGAAACTGTAAGTTTATATTTCTGTTCCTAGCTGGCTTGACCATAAGCAATTTCAAAGAGGAACGTTTTAAGCTTTTAAGTTTTCCCTGCTTTTACACTGACGAGTAAAAGGTATGTTCTCGAACTATAGATGAAAGTACAGGCCCTTTAAGTATAGACAACATCTAGTCTTCCCTTCCACACAAACCACATCACATCCACTTTTCAGTTCTCCGTACAAAGCCAGCACCTGTTCACTTCGTCCTCTTATTGTCCCTCCATTGTCGTCGCCGTGTTCAGGTGCTGCCAGCTCTGCCCATGTGCTTGCCACTGTCTGCGTGGATGAATGGGCCAGAGAGAGAGACAGGACCCATTTGATTCGGTGCCATAGATGTGTGTGTTAGCGGGCCTTTTGTTGTCGTGGCGGTACAGCTGTTTGTTGGTTTGGGGAGTGTTTCGCCCGTGGGCCGAGCCAAAAGAGGACATAATGAGGAGTAAATCTCAGCGGAGGAGTCAAAGAAAAAGGACTTTTGTGAAACAGAAGAAAGGAGGAACATGTTTTTGTGTGTGTGTGTGTGTGTGTGTGTGCGACCATTTTTCCATTTTTATTTCTTTTTCACTCGCTGTGTCTCAAATTGCAGAGCCGCTGTGGTATTTCTTTGAGGCACATCACGCAGCCACCTACTAAGATACCTGCTCACAAAAGAAAAATGACAACTGGTTCGAGAAACGAAAAGAGGTACCATTTTCTTATAGCGGGTAAGTAGTCTAATGAGTCATGTTTTGTAGCCTGGGTTTTCTCGTCAATGCTCAACTATTTCATTCAACACATAATCAAAAGCAACGGCACATGACTGGCAATGCGCTGGATGACATAATGCAAATCGTCAACGTTTTGCGGTTTCTATCGTTGGGGGGGGGAAAAAGCCCGATGAGTAATCACACCGAAGAGGGAATTCATCAAAGCTGCGCCGTCACGGAGAAGCTGTTTCTTTGTCAGGAATGTTTCACAATACGGCATTAAACTGATCCGTCTACCAGCAATTTCATTACATTCAGAAATACATAGAAAAACATGGAGACGGATAAGCTTAATTCCATGCAAAAAAAATAACATCTAAACACAAAGCTGTCTGTGAACCGTCTGCCAGAAAAGCACCTTTGAACGCTCCATTAATTTGTTGGAGAATGTGTGGAAAAAGTGTGCATTGCTTAGTGTTCCATAGCTTCGTTACAATGATGCCCAAATCTAATTGTCTTATTCAAAATGAAAAGAATTTCCGTTTAAACTTCCTTCAAGCTCGTGCCGTAAGACATAGAGACCGCTTGCAGTTACGTCTTATTGTTCTTTGCGTGACTGTACGTCGACGATATTGTATTTTATATATCAAAATAAAATAAAAAATACATTTTATTGTCCAGAGAATATTGTCAATCATGTCCTTTGCCAAGACACTTCTCCACAGTAGCACTTCATAGTAACTGCACTTTGTAATACATAATTAACTCCTAACCCTAAGCACGCTTGAGTCGTTCTTAATAAACTATGAATTAAATCTTTGTTTATGCTCAATTGTTATACACGCCCTGCAGGGATATAAATATTGCATCATTTTGCATCTAGTTTTCCTGATTAAATGTGCTGATTTGTACCTTTTGTAAATCAAAGTTGACTTCTTCAGAAACAGACAAAAGCAGTCGAACATTAGCTCTATATTATCTTCTGCTCACTATTCACGAGCACGCTTTGAAAATGGTCTTTAACTCTGGGAAACCTTTATTTTTTTAGCCTCCAAAACATGCTCGATGTTTATCCCCATTTCCAGACACAGATTCATTATAAGCGCCGCGATAGCATTGTCCTTTGTCCTTCAGAGCGTCTTCATTTGCAGATAATGCCTCGACTGTTGCTCATTTTCAAGATTCATTCTGCAGCTTATCGCCACGTGCGCCTCTCCGCTCATTACCGGACACAAAAACCGCTGCCTTTTTTTGCCAGCCGAGCTCTTATACAAACCTCCCCCACACTACACCAGAAACAAGTGAAATTACGACCGTGTATTAATTAAATAACACTGTCGGTAGGAGCAGATTTGAACGCCAGTGACGGATCCACCAATCACCTGCCGGCCGGTCATAAATCTCCTCCTGCAGGGACTGGAATTATTATTACAACTGTAGCTAACCGTGTTCCTCCTTATCGTCTCCGTGGGGATAGTTTCATGTCATACGGTGGAAACTTAAAGGCAAGCGGGACCAGGAAAGTCACGCAGTGCTCCTTTAATATGTGCTCTTATCAGCTCTTGAAGGCTGGATATCTTTCAGCGACGACCCTGTTCTGCACTTATTCCAAACCTTTGTATTGTCTCCAGTACTCAGCGTGGACTCACACTCAAAGTTTCCCAATATTGTTTCTCTAGTATTTATAAATCCAATAACTAATGCAGTATATTGCAGATTATAACTGTTCCATTTTCTGTTTTAATGATATTGATACTACAGGGACATGATTAAGGATGTGAAATACTTCAAAGGTAATGTTATATCGAAATGCATTTCAATTTAAATCTGAACCATAGCAAGTACCCTCTGGTAAGGCTAGTTGGTAAACACTGTTGTTCTGTGTGCATGTATGCATGCCTTGTTTCTTGAAATGGCAACATAAAGCAACAATCTATCATTTAATGGGGCTGTACCTGATTTTAAACAATGAGTGAAGAACATGTTTTAGTAATAACATCTTTTTACCAGCTGAAAAATATTGCCAAAATCAAAAGTATAAACCAGACTTGGAGAGACTTATCCATGCGTTTGTCTCCAGTAGATTAGACTGTAACGGCCGCTCACTGGTCTCTCCAAACGAGCTGTAAAACAGCTGCAGTACATCCAGAACGCTGCTGCTCGGGTCCTGACTAGAACCAGGAAGTACCATCACATTAGTAAACATGGACCGGCCTCCTGCTGGTGCCAGACTTAGGACTAAATGTGGACCGGCCTCCTGCTGGTGCCCAGAGTCAGGACTAAACATGCACCGGCCTCCTGCTGGTGCCAGAGTCAGGACTAAACATGGACCGGCCTCCTGCTGGTGCCCAGAGTCAGGACTAAACATGGACCGGCCTCCTGCTGGTGCCAGAGTCAGGACTAAACATGGACCGGCCTCCTGCTGGTGCCCAGAGTCAGGACTAAACATGGACTGGCCTCCTGCTGGTGCCAGAGTCAGGACTAAACATTGCCTCCTGCTGGTGCCAGAGTCAGGACTAAACATGGACTGGCCTCCTGCTGGTGCCAGAGTCAGGACTAAACATTGCCTCCTGCTGGTGCCAGAGTCAGGACTAAACATGGCCTCCTGCTGGTGCCAGAGTCAGGACTAAACATGGACTGGCCTCCTGCTGGTGCCAGAGTCAGGACTAAACATGGCCTCCTGCTGGTGCCAGAGTCAGGACTAAACATGGACTGGCCTCCTGCTGGTGCCAGAGTCAGGACTAAACATTGCCTCCTGCTGGTGCCAGAGTCAGGACTAAACATGGCCTCCTGCTGGTGCCAGAGTCAGGACTAAACATGGACTGGCCTCCTGCTGGTGCCAGAGTCAGGACT
This sequence comes from Eucyclogobius newberryi, assembly GCF_026437365.1. Lineage (NCBI taxonomy): Eukaryota > Metazoa > Chordata > Actinopteri > Gobiiformes > Gobiidae > Eucyclogobius > Eucyclogobius newberryi. Next base: position 33,219,631 of record NW_027315724.1, read on the forward strand.
AAACATGGCCTCCTGCTGGTGCCAGAGTCAGGACTAAACATGGACTGGCCTCCTGCTGGTGCCAGAGTCAGGACTAAACATGGCCTCCTGCTGGTGTTTTATGCAGCTAAAATCTGGAACATAATATGTGAGACGGTTAGGGTTAGGGGTCTGGCTCTACTCTCACAATGTTTATATCGATGCTAAAAACAGTTTTGTTTAGTTGTCTTTTATGTCTTTAACTGTTTTGTGATTTCAATATTTTTTTCCTGTTGGTTGAAGCACTTTGAATTGCCCTGTGTACAAATTGTGCTCTAAAAATAAACCTGCCTTGCCTAGTATAAACCAATAAAAAATGCTCACCTACCAAATTCCCTTCTTTCCCGCTGACATTGAACCTTGACAGACAAACAGCAGAACCGAGCTGATACAAGCACAGCACAGCGGTAACATGATTATCATCTTCTTCCACTAAACAGAGTGAGAAGAAATTAATAGTCCTCACTTAAATGGAGACATGGCTTGTGATTGACATCATCATGAATTAATTAGACAAATATCCTTCACAGCCAGGCTAATATACTTTATTTCATACAGTGAAATAGCCCGGAGTTGTGATAGCTTTATTGTTTAATGCTATAGTGGAAAATCCATGGCAAAGCAATAACATCTCTATGGAGACAGAAAGGTTACACAGAGCACCTTTGACAACCACATAGAATTACCATTTTAAGTGTGACAAAATGTATCCGTGGGTTTGTTTTGAATGATTTTCTGCTTTGTTGTTATGTACCGTACTTTCTGGAGTATAACTCGCACCAGCCAAAAAAAATGCAAAACAGAGAAGGAAAAAACATAAATAAGTCGCATTTTTGGGGGAAATTTATTTGATAAAATCCAAAACCAAGAACATCTTAAAATGCAATTCAAGATAACAGATTAGAGAACATGGTGAATAGGTGTACGTATGCTAACGCTAACACCTTCAGCTACATGACGTATGCTAACGCTAACACCTTCAGCTACATGACGTATGCTAACGCTAACACCTTCAGCTACATGACGTATGCTAACGCTAACACCTTCAGCTACATGACGTATGCTAACGCTAACACCTTCAGCTACATGACATATGCTAACGCTAACACCTTCAGCTACATGAGGCACAGACAGAACTGTGGTAAGTGTCTGGTATGTTAACGTAACATATGAACAGTTATTCAGATAACTATAGCATAAAGAACATGCTAACAAGTTTAGCAAAGCATCAGTTTTACCCCAAATCACTAAATCCATTGAATTCTTCTTCCTCTGTGTCACTTCTAAACATAGACGATAGGCACCGCATGGCAACAGCACACGCATCGACAGTCGTGCGCTGAAGAAAAAGCTGCGTTCACACATCGTCCTTGTTGAAGACTTTGGTTTGGCCCTGTTCTAGTCCTGGTTTAGTTCTGCTCCACTCCAGGTTTAGTTCCAGGATTAGTCTCGGTTTAGTCCCAATTTTGATGCAGTGTTTGCGTAAGTGTGAACGCAGCCTTAACGTTGTTTGAGTCGTTTTGACGAGTTCCGATTTTACTTGTACATACATCACTGCACGTGTTACTCTGCATTATCAATCACAACCTCTGTGTCACTTCTAAACAACACAGCAAACTCCGGAGGTAGAGGAAGTGTCAATTCTTCTTCTGCGTCACTTAGAGCCTAGAGCGCCTTCTTGCGGTTGTCATGTGAAATGCGGTTGCCAGTGTGAAAATAATAAATAATATCACATATAATTCACTCCGGAGTGTAAATCGCACCCCAGCCAAAACTATGTACAAAAGTGCGATTTATAATCCGGAAAACACAGTATATTGTGAGTGCAGTAATTACATACAGGAAATAAACCAACCAAAACACTGAATCCACGTGAGATCCTGTTGACAACACAACAAAAACAGACGGATCATCCAAACCAACAACGCAGTAGTTCAGAAAAAGTGTCATAAACAATAATTGTTTGTATATACTGTACCTTGCCTGTGTTATGATGGGTTGAATTGGTGGCTAAATTATTTTCGTCCTAACATAATACTATACGAGCTTGAGTTGTGATCTTCAGCCTTTCTTTTAAGTTTGACCCCACCTTCTCATTTCTGCGGCTGCTCTCTGCGATCTATGGTTCTGAGCCTTCTAATTACCCACACTGACCTTTCTTATATTTCTGCTCCAGCCGTTAAATCCTCCTCATTACACCTCGCCGCTCTCTGCCTGTGCCATTGCTCTTCCGTAAATGCATGTAAAATGGCTGCAGATTGCGGCGGTTTGCTCGGGGCAGCATATTTTTGTGCATCCGATTTGTATCAGTGTTCATTTAGACCGCGCGCCCGTCTCATAAATCACACACGGGACCCGTCGTGCCCGTGATGAATTCGAGCCGTAAATCAAAACAACCAACTGTCGACAACAACAGGGTTCAGTGGATTAAAATATGGCTGATTCATGAAAAGAGAGTGTGGCTAATTTGTTTAAGAGGCCCTCGGTTTGTATGAAAGTAAGAGAGAGAGAGAAAGACTGTGGATCGGATCGGTTTGGACTTAGTAAAGCCTTGTCTTCCGATAGTTCTGATGATTGCAATGCCAAGAGAACCTCAACAAATTCAGTTCAGTAAAAAATGCCAAAACGAGGATAGTTGTTGCCCGCTCCACTTTCGATATTCACAATTCCCTACTGTCTTTTCATGAAATGTCTGCGGGTGATATACAAGTAGTTTCAAAAAATCGATTGAGGCTACTTCTTTTTCATTTTGGGGTCAGTCGTGTTTCTATACAATGAACTGGATTAGACTATTTTAAAATGTGTGTAAGATTTAGCGTGACCTGGCTCTAGCCGCCATCGTGCCCATCGGTCAGAACTGATCACGGTGTGCACATTTCTGTCGAGACACGGTAGGCGGGGCAAGCTAGTATTTGGAAAGTAAATGCGGAAGAAAAGTAACGTAATTTGACATCTTTCAGGCCATTGAAAGCAACACGATGCCAGCTTACGGGTCTTTTACACTCAAAATACTTCCATGGGGTCAATGCGGAGAGTCAGGGGCCATTTGTGTGGTTGGGTTAGAAATCGTCAACGTGGGTTCAGGAGCGGGATCACGCCTCAACCTCTACTCCTCCAGTAAACACGTCCCACTCTTTAACCACACCTCTAATTACCCAGAAGCGGCCAACTCTAGTCGCTCGATCGTTGCTTGATCGTCGCTCCTTCGTCGCTCGATCGTCGCTCCTTCGTCGCTCCATCGTCGCTCCATCGTCGCTCCTTCGTCGCTCCTTCGTCGCTCCATCGTCGCTCCATCGTCGCTCCTTCGTCGCTCCTTCGTCGCTCCTTCGTCGCTCCATCGTCGCTCCTTCGTCGCCGCTACTTCGTCGCCGCTCCATCGCCGCTCCTTCGTTGCTCCCTCGTCGCTCCATCGTCGCTCCTTCGTCGCTCCTTCGTCGCTCCTTCGTCGCTCCATCGTCGCTCCTTCGTCGCTCCATCGTCGCTCCATCGTCGCTCCATCGTCGCTCCTTCGTCGCTCCATCGTCGCTCCTTCGTCGCCGCTCCATCGTCGCTCCTTCGTCGCTCCATCGTCGCTCCTTCGTCGCTCCTTCGTCGCTCCTTCGTCGCTCCTTCGTCGCTCCATCGTCGGTCCTTCGTCGCCACTCCTTCGTCGCCGCTCCTTCGTCGCCGCTACTTCGTCGCCGCTCCTTCGTCGCCGCTACTTCGTCGCCGCTCCATCGTCACTCCTTCGTCGCTCCATCGTCACTCCTTCGTCGCTCCCTCGTCGCTCCTTCGTCGCTCCCTCGTCGCTCCCTCGTAGCTCCCTCGTCGCTCCATCGTCGCTCCATCGTCGCTCCATCGTCGCTCCATCGTCGCTCCTTCGTCGCTCCCTCGTCGCTCCCTCGTCGCTCCTTCGTCGCTCCCTCGTCGCTCCCTCGTCGCTCCCTCGTAGCTCCCTCGTTGCTCCATCGTCGCTCCATCGTCGCTCCATCGGCGCTCCATCGGCGCTCCATCGTCGCTCCATCGTCGCTCCTTCGTCGCTCCTTCGTCGCTCCATCGTCGCTCCATCGTCGCTCCATCGTCGCTCCTTCGTCGCTCCTTCGTCGCTCCTTCGTCGCTCCTTCCTCGCTCCATCGTCGCTCCTTCGTCGCCGCTACTTCGTCGCCGCTCCATCGCCGCTCCATCGTCGCTCCATCGTCGCTCCTTCGTCGCTCCTTCGTCGCTCCTTCGTCGCTCCTTCGTCGCTCCTTCGTCGCTCCATCGTCGCTCCTTCGTCGCTCCATCGTCGCTCCATCGTCGCTCCTTCGTCGCTCCATCGTCGCTCCTTCGTCGCTCCATCGTCGCTCCTTCGTCGCTCCTTCGTCGCTCCATCGTCGCTCCTTCGTCGCCGCTCCATCGTCGCTCCTTCGTCGCTCCATCGTCGCTCCATCGTCGCTCCTTCGTCGCCGCTACTTCGTCGCCGCTCCATCGCCGCTCCTTCGTTGCTCCATCGCCGCTCCTTCGTTGCTCCCTCGTCGCTCCATCGTCGCTCCTTCGTCGCTCCTTCGTCGCTCCTTCGTCGCTCCTTCGTCGCTCCATCGTCGCTCCTTCGTCGCTCCATCGTCGCTCCATCGTCGCTCCATCGTCGCTCCTTCGTCGCTCCTTCGTCGCTCCATCGTCGCTCCTTCGTCGCCGCTCCATCGTCGCTCCTTCGTCGCTCCATCGTCGCTCCTTCGTCGCTCCTTCGTCGCTCCATCGTCGCTCCTTCGTCGCCGCTCCATCGTCGCTCCTTCGTCGCTCCATCGTCGCTCCATCGTCGCTCCTTCGTCGCTCCATCGTCGCTCCTTCGTCGCTCCTTCGTCGCTCCTTCGTCGCTCCATCGTCGGTCCTTCGTCGCCGCTCCTTCGTCGCCGCTACTTCGTCGCCGCTACTTCGTCGCCGCTCCATCGTCACTCCTTCGTCGCTCCATCGTCACTCCTTCGTCGCTCCCTCGTCGCTCCATCGTCGCTCCTTCGTCGCTCCTTCGTCGCTCCCTCGTAGCTCCCTCGTCGCTCCATCGTCGCTCCCTCGTCGCTCCATCGTCGCTCCTTCGTCGCTCCCTCGTCGCTCCCTCGTCGCTCCTTCGTCGCTCCCTCGTCGCTCCTTCGTCGCTCCCTCGTAGCTCCCTCGTCGCTCCATCGTCGCTCCTTCGTCGCTCCCTCGTCGCTCCCTCGTCGCTCCAGCGTCGCTCCCTCGTCGCTCCAGCGTCGCTCCTTCGTCGCTCCTTCTTCGCTCCATCATCGCTCCATCGTCGTGGTCCTTGCTAGTGAAGCGGTTATAAAAAAGTGAATTGCATGTGTGAAGATGTTATGCTCTCTATAACTCTTTAAAAGTTTGGGACTGGCACATTATGCATTAAGCCAATAATTCAACATTGCAGAGACACAATAGGACACACGGAAGAAAGAAAACCCAAAACAGGGGTAGGCTACGTTTTATTGTGGTGGATATAACATTTTACAAAGTTTTACATCGTTAACAATTCAAAAAGTTAAGTACGTTGAAGCACCATCAAATTCAACTCGGTGTATTATTTTTTTCAACAGTGCTTCTGTCATATCACATCGCCAAGTTGGGTTTTGACCAAAAACACCGCAATAAAAAGAAGCTGGGATTTTGTCGTTACACTGCATAGACTTTTCACTTAGCCAAACTAATGCAGAGTTTAATTCAGATGCTACACTTAGCGTTCTTTCAAAAGTATTCCGACAATATTGGGGGAAAATGCTTTGACCATGAGTGACCCAGCAGTTTATCGGGATGTTCCACAGATATTCTTCTTCTTTTTTTTGGCATCTCTATGGACATTTTTTTAAATATACTGGGAGGTTGCAACCATGAAAGATTTTGAGAATAAAGGTTGTTTTTTTGACTTTCCATCCCATGCTCTACTAGCAGCAGGGATCAAACCACACTAAGTTAACTTTTCAATCATTTAACTTTGGTTGCATTAATGGAGTCTGAAACGGGCAATAGCAAATGTACTGTAGGACAAATATTTGAAAGAAAATCTGTAGAATTTGTCGATAACACAGATGCAAATATGATTCTTGCTTTTTCTATATTACGAGAACATGTTGGATGATATTGTGATGAATAAAACATAAATCCCGTGTACCACCTGCGACTTCACACGGCGAGAAACCTGCCTGTCAAACAAAACGTGTTTCATCTGCGTATGCTAATGCTAACGGGCTGCGCACATAATTAGCGCAGGCGTTAGCTGTCAACAAACAGCACTGCAACTCAACACGGGCTTTTTGCGACATAGCAATAACATCTCCACGACGACGAGCGGCACTAGAAAAGTTACACGGTGCAACTTTTGGTATTGAAGTCCCTCATTGCCATAGTTATTGCACATCGCACATTAATATCGCCTTCTTTTCCTGCTCAAGTCCAAACAGAGGATAACGTTGCAAAAACGGTTGGAAAAACTCACTTTATACTTATTATTTGGTAATCACGGACCATTAAAACAAGTCCAAACCAGTGGAAAGTTACCACTCCGTCTGTCATTTCACACACTATTAAAACCTCCATGTTCCTTTTCTCCAATTATTCAAACTAAGTCGTACAAACAAGTCCAAATATCAATCTAGTCTATGTTTATGTACTGTACCCCGAAAAGCCACGGTGCAATCAGGCTAAAGTAGGGCGCCATCAACACCTGAAAATATATAACTATAAGCAGCCGGTCACGTTGCCCAATTTAAAGCGTGTTTTATTGCAGTACGAGAGGAAACACGCTGCCGGAGTTCTGATCATAGCAAACTACAATCCAGATGTGGGAAGGTCAAACAGCAAACAACATCTGTACGCGCGAGCGATTTGCAATCTGTCTTTTGCCGTAATTGATGGATTTGTAACGATCTCAGGCAAAAATGTAAACCAATTGTTGTTCGGTGATTCGACAAGTTTAGTGGGGGTCCAGCTCACATTGTGTTTAATTCTGTGCCACATCCAAACCATTCATCTCAATTTAACGTATTTAGACACAATCGACACATACAACCGGGACAAAACCCAGAATTAAACCAAAACTGCCAGGACCAAACCATCAAGACTCAAACAAAGACTGCGAACTTGATGAATTGGTCTTATATCGACTTATTTATTATTGCCTTTATTTGCTCACTTTCGGTTGCCACGGCGAACAGTTTCCCGGTAATTTGGCTGTTCTTGTTGCTCCTATTTTTATGTCATTATGTTTTTTAATGCAATGTCTTTGTGTTTTTCCCAAGGACCCAACAATACAGATTATGCAGATGATATCATCAAAACTCTGCTAAATGTCTGTATTTAATTAGAATATACATAAATGTTTTAAGTTAGTCGACAGTCGAAATTTGGGGGGTAATTAAATGTCCTTTATCTCCGCCTGCCGTGAGCAAACAAACTGGCAAAGCTCTTCACAGTCGAAGTAACAACATCGAAGCTACTTTCAATTTTCATTGCACAGTATAAAGTGAATTCAAGTGAAGCAATAGTTCTACAGGCAAAAATGTGTAAAAAGCAGTAAAAACACATTTTACCCACAGTTCCAGGGTCTGCCGGCGTCAATGCAGTAAGAATACATATATTTTCTATATTTTTTGAGCAATAAAGACACCTGTAATTCAAGATTGATAGTTGAAATATTCAGAACAGCTCTAAAGTATATGTACTCCATAAATATGCAGAGGTACTGTACACGCAGAGCTGAATACATATAGATGTACAAATGTTTGTTCCATCTAGTGTCAATACAAAGAAAAAAAGTCCATCATGTGGCGATGGTGAGTAAACAAGAGTCCAGATGTGAAGAGGTCACAATGCAAACATGTCCTGCACCGAATACAGATCAAAACAAACACAGCCAAACATGCACATTCCTTCCACACTGAAGAACTGCAGGGAAATGCTGGAAGCGGGTTTATTTTCTTCAGCTTATGAATTGCAAAAATACATTCTTGAGCAAATATCACAGATTCTGATCAAACAGAAGAATAATGTCACAGTAAATCGACGAACGGAGCAAATAAGTAAGATATAGTAGGGGTCGTCATGGGTGGGCAATCAGTAGAGAGCGCTCTGTATGTCGTTTTCTAGCACTGAACAAAACTATTACTGAATAAGAACATGAGCTGTCCATTAATCATATCCATCAAAACCATGTGTTCGTGCTGGTCCTGGTTTGAACTCTGGTCTTTTCTGTTTTGTCCTGATGTCGTTTTATTTGTTAATTAGTAATTCATTTTAATTACAGTGAAGTCCCAAGTTTGATGTGATGCTTGAACTAAACATGAACTAGACAAAAGGAAATTTAGGGGATCACGGTCTGGTTCCCCTCAGAAACATTTAGTAACTTTTTCATGACATTGAACATCTTGGAGTAACTTTCCGACACTGCACTTTTACACCTGCTTGAGTAGTATGTGTTAGTGAAGTAATTGTACTCTTACTTGAGTAAAGGTTTTGGTCCCTCTTCCCTCTGTGAGTAAGTCTAAGTGAGAAAAGCTTTATGTTGACGATATGACCCATGATACAACGAGACAAGAGGCCTACAGAGGATTGTCAGAAGGGAAGTCACAATACTTTATGACGTCACAATACTTTATGACGAAGTGTACATATTTATCACTGCTTTTTATCATTTTAATCATGGATATTAACACGGCTGATGTTTTCGAATGATTTTCTCCATAAAAGCCCTCGATGTACTTTAATTCCTCTGTGGAAACGGCTGAAATGAGCTTCTGCCGTTCTGATACATTTCAGAGCAGCGACTTGAAAAGAAGTATTCTAGTGACAGTGTATCCACAGAGAGGATAGATTCATCAAGGACACACGTTTAGTGGTGTCTTTTCACGCTTTCAAGTGCGACTTACACTCAAACACTTGTAAATATAAAGTGAGATCAAAATGGCCCTGAAACATTTGCCACTGCACATTTAAAGGCACTTTACCTGATTGTTTAACTGTCTTCAACTGTCTTTTCGTTAGTATGTGCCTTTTGTGACTTTTACAGGTTTGTCATCACGGTAATGCTAGAAAAAGCATTGCTATTAGAGTGCTACGTTCACGGAGGATAAACGGCACTTTCGTTAGATGCAGACAACACACAGTGGTCTCATTATGACTGTAAGAGATCACAATATATTTGTATATACTGGAGCAAACATGTCTTTATTACACTCACTTAAAACAAAGAGGGGCAAATCTTAAACCGGGATCTGGGGCGTGAGAGGTGATTTTTGTCCATCTCTTTTAAAAGAAATGGTGGCATAATCTGCCTTCTGTCCACAACTCTTTTCTTAAACCATGGCAGAAATCAGTCAATCAAAGACCAGTCAGACTCAGTAAGGAGGCGGAGGCTAGCACAGCACAATTATGTTTTAGCAACCAAGACATGGAATGACGCACGACGTAAAGTGTCAGTGTGTTGTTGTGTTTGTCTTTTGTGTGTTTTTCATGTTTTTTTCATGTGTCATATGGAGCAATTGAGTCTGAAGCATGTGCAGGTAACACGAGCCAGAGCACAATAGAAGGAGAATGACATGAAACTGGATAATCATGTGACAAAGACAGAGCAATTTCAGGCTAAAACTCCTCCCTTAGGACACGGTAAATCCGGCTCAGAGCAGTGTAAACTCAAGCTCCTCAGAACGGTGCCTTCAGATCGATCTCGAGTTCAAAAACAGTCTCCAGACGATTACGTAACTGTGGAGCACCCGCTCTCTGCATCTTTAGACATCAGCGTCGCAAGCTAACACGTAAATTGCGGGCTGATTGACTTGAATTAGCCTTTAGTCCAAAGTGACGGAACGATAAGAGCAACAAAAAGCTGAAGTCACCGGTCTTCTCCTTCTTCCCGCGGCTCACTTAACATTTACAGGCCGCTCCGTCTGAAAAGGGCATGAGCAGGGAGGGGCCGATAACGCCGGAGTCAATGGGAGCGTAGCCTACAGAGATAACCGTTGTACACTGAACAAAAGCCCGTTAGCTTCCGAGGCTAACCATGTCCGCCCACTCCCCTCTCCTGGGCCTGAACACGACACCAGCCCGCACAATGGACGCTCTACATGACATCGACGCATCGTGGACGGGTGACATAAGCCGCAATTCGATCAGACGCAAAAAACGACCGTCTCGGATTCGTTTTGGGCACTTTTGGCGCTTTCACTCCGGCGTCTTTGTTTAAAAGCACCAGATGTTAGTTTTGTTTCATGATTTGAAAATTGCCACGACAAAGGCGCTAATGTTTCATTACTCAGAACCCGATGGTTATTCGGTCTGATGGGTTTGTGTTTTTCAATTTGCACAGTTGGAATTGAATTAGTTTCACCCGTACCTGTTGCATCACGGCGCGCGGGAAATTAAAGTAAAAGATCCGTGACGAGTAGTACCTATTGCTTATAATTTATTGTGCTAAATATTTTTTGCCTTTATCCTGCTGCGAGTAGATGCACTGATGGAGATGAAAATGATGGTAAAGCTGGATATAACACGCTTTTGTCAATATGATCCCTAGTTTGCAGCAATAAATGTCATCTGGACAATGTTTTCGATGTCAAATTTGAACAGAATCATCCTGATTTTATAATAACACTGTCCGTGTGACCGTAAAGAAACTTCGTCTACCGCCAAATCCCGCTGTACGTCTACGACAAAGTGCAGACAAATTGAGAGACACTTTGACACGGTTACAGTGGAAAGCCTTTCGTTCGCAGACAGAGGCAGCGTTAGTCGTTGTGTCTTGTGAGTTTCATTAGGTGAACATTGTTGACAGCTCCTCAGACGCTGCACTGGGTGAGCGCTGTGTTTTTGTGCCCCGTCTCGCATTTGCGCTGCCACCGCTGACACTCCCCCGCCTCCGTGACTCACCTTCACACATGTCGACGGCCCGCGAAGCCTTTATGGGCGCGATATCCCGTGACGTGAGTATTAAAGCCCGGCGTCGGGGCCAGCGCCCGGGGCCCCGCTCACCTCTGACAGCTCGGACCACTGCCGCTGGAGACAGAGCGAGAAACACTGTGAGGCGTTCTTGTTTCGTTTCTGTCAGGTTGATCTTTGGAAGGAAATATGGATGAAAGTTTTGAGTAAATTGAATTTGTTTGAAGCTTTGTTTGTATTTTTTGATGAACTAATGCCAGTTTTTAAAGGCGCTGTACCTGATTTTTACTGTTTTATTACCATGTGGATTACCATGTTTTCTGGATTATAATTTACTGGAGTATTAATCTCACCAGCCAAAAAATGAATATTGGAGAAGAAAAAAACACATATAAATCGCACTGACTGGAGTATAAGGCACATTTTTGGGGGAAATAATAAAATCCAAGACCAAGAACAGACATTTCATCTTGGAAAAACCCATTCAAAATAATAACAGATCAGAGAACATGGTGAATAGGTGTGCGTATGCTAATGTAGCACCTTCAGCTACAAATCAAATAGAAAAAATCACCAAATCCATTGAATTCTTCTTCCTCTGTGTCACTTCTTAACAACTTCCCAAACTCCAGAGGTAGAGGAAGTGCCGATTCTTCTTCTGCATCAAATAACGAAGTCGCTCTGGAGTATAAATCGGCTAAACAATGAAAAAAGGTGCGACCTATAGTCCGGAAAATATGGTAGTTAATTTTAAACAGTTTGCAGTGGTCCAAATTCGCCAGAGAATAAAGCCCTTCTAGATGCAAACAGCACACAACGGTCTCATTTTGACCCTAAAAAGCTGTACTGAGTGGAAATATGTATTATTTATTATAAAAATGACATGAAAAACCTTATTTTTCTCTTTTAAAGGGGATGTGTTTTCGGTGCCAATAGGGAAATCGTGGCAGCCAAACAGAATCAAACTCCACACAGAAAGACCCCGTTTAGACCGATAATCGACCAAGGATCTCCTCTTGTCCTTTAGTAAGTGCAATTTGAAATATGCCACCTGCTTGTCTCTATGAAGATGTTATTGTTTTAACTGGAAACCTCCCACAATATTGTAATAAACGCATTAAAGGAGATAAGCAGTTGACACCTCCAGGTCAAGTAACAGGTCAGGGGTCTCATTCATAAAACGTTACCTTAGTAAAAGTGCGCACACGGACGAAACAGAAACTGCGCCAAACTCACCAAACTCAGCATTTTTGGACCAAACCATTCACTTTAAGTCAACTTGTCATTTAATAAATCCCAAACTTTACGTGGAAAGTGACGTACGTAGACCCCTGATCTGTAGTGAAGCGACATGTGGCAAAAACCATCACCAGAAAAGTTACACAGTGCACCTTTAAAGCAATTTGAACTGTTACCGACATGTTGTTTTGACTGACAGACTGTTCTGCTCTGGTTTCTGATCATAAAACCGAATTTGACCACGTTGTTGATCGTTAACGCTGTAGTTCTATAATGTTTCGTTGAGATACTTGACTGAACTTGTCTCATCGTCGCACTGTTTATTTCCTCTCGTTCTGGAGCTCAGTTTGCCATAGCGTGAAAAAAGTCATTGTCGCGGTCTAAAAGCTTAGCACACCTTGATAACGACTTTCACTGTGACTTGATAGTGTGGAAATGTGACACGTGTTGCGTAGATGAGTCAGATACAGCTGTAAGTGGATGATCGGCCCGTTGCATATCCAGTTTGCTCTTGTTGTTGTGGCCTTGCTGTGTTGCCCCTTTCCCTCCAGGACTAAGCTCGGTTAGCTTTAGCTTTAGCTTTAGCGCAGTCGAGAGCTTATGAGTATTTGATGCCCACATTTGCGTCACGGCCTGGTCTGGAGCTAATGGGGACTAGAACATGTAGTTTACTGCTTAACATGTGAATAAACATGCTGGGAATAGTAAAATAGTAGAGTTGGTGACTGAAAGAGAAGTGCTGTCAGAGTGAATACATTTGCATTTCATTACAGCATAACGTACAAGGCCCGTTTGACCAATTTACCAATCAAACATAATCTGATACCATTGAATCAAACAAGTAAAACAGCAAGTCACTTTGAATAAGCAGCATCTTTTAAAAGGTTTACACTGGGTCAACAAGGCTTAAAATGAAAGCAACAATTATAATTGGAAACATAATTAAACATAAAAGAGAGGTCGTTTCATTGATGGGAATTAATTAGACACAGAACACAGAATATTACAGAATATCTTCATGATAAATGCACTTTTCAAAAACACATTGTATGAAATAGGTATAAGGTTTTAATGTGATTTTTTGTTTGCAGGTTTCCCCCCGTGAGGGTGGGTTTCCTCTGAGAACTGCAGTTTCCTCTGGCCAACTCAAAAACATAAATCCTGGCTAAGATGTGCAGATGGATCTGGCCCTGGAGCTGCTAAAAGTGCGGCCCCACTGCCCCAGCCCCAGCGCCAGTGAAGTATGGATCCATCCACTAATCAATCAGTATAATTGTATTTATGAGTGAGGGACAGTTAAAGCAGTGGGCAATCAAAATGCAGTAATAGAATTTCATTTCATTTTCATTTCATGTATTGATTTATTTATACAGGGAAACCCCAATGAGAAAAGTTTTCTTTTTCATGGCTCCCTGTTAAAACACAACACAAAATACACAACAAACACACGATACTAAAACACAACTAAAACAATCAATAATATGAATCAATACATGAAAACACATTTAAACATACAATTTGAGATACAATGATGTAAAACAAGTGCATTGGTACTGAAGGTCGTCTTTGACCAGTAATTTAAACTCATTAAAAAAATAAAATGATTTAATTTAAAAAGTCTCTGTGTTTTGTTCCACAGGAGCAGAGTTGATGAAGGCCTTTTTTCCTGTCTCTGTGTTGACACGATGGGATTGTAAGATCAAAATGTCCTGAGACCTCAAACAGAATAACAGAATAACTCGTAGGACTCTACATGCAGGGTCAGCAGGAGAGTAACAGTCCTCAAGACAAAAGTAGCACAGCCAGTGTCCAGGAACAACCGGGTAGTTGTTCCCCAAGCCTCACTCCTCAAATGCAGAGGACAAACGTTGCTATGGGAACAATTAAGTGTGCGCCTTAACCTCAAGTAATGATCAGTTTAACCATTCTGTGTGAAAATACAAAACAATAATTACAGAAAACGACCTTTTGCTCTCTGAACACAGCACATGTAGAAATCTAATGCTGTTTATACTTCCTTTAATGTTTAATTCAATGAACTTTAAATCAAGTCACAAACAAAATGTTGCATAATTTAATTAAGTTTAAGATAAGATAAGATAAGATATTCCTTTATTGTCCCACATGGGGAAATTTATTTATGGGACCAGCTGTCAACTTAGCACAGTGTTTTCATGAACAGTGTTGTAACGACAAAACATCTCTGATAAAGTAGATTTCCACAATGTAGCCCCATCATAAGAGGGGGATTTGACAAGACAAACACTAACTATGCTAACCCACTGACTATGCTAACCCACTGACTATGCTAACTATGCTAACCCACTGACTATACTAACCCACTGACTATGCTAACCCACTGACTATGCTAACTATGCTAACCCACTGACTATACTAACCCACTGACTATGCTAACCCACTGACTATGCTAACTATGCTAACCCACTGACTATACTAACCCACTGACTATGCTAACTATGCTAACCCACTGACTATGCTAACTATGCTAACCCACTGACTATACTAACCCACTGACTATGCTAACCCACTGACTATGCTAACTATGCTAACCCACTGACTATGCTAACTATGCTAACCCACTGACTATACTAACCCACTGACTATACTAACCCACTGACTATGCTAACCCACTGACTATGCTAACTATGCTAACCCACTGACTATACTAACCCACTGACTATGCTAACCCACTGACTATGCTAACTATGCTAACCCACTGACTATACTAACCCACTGACTATGCTAACCCACTGACTATGCTAACTATGCTAACCCACTGACTATACTAACCCACTGACTATGCTAACTATGCTAACCCACTGACTATGCTAACTATGCTAACCCACTGGCTATACTAACCCACTGACTATGCTAACCCACTGACTATGCTAACTATGCTAACCCACTGACTATACTAACCCACTGACTATGCTAACCCACTGACTATGCTAACTATGCTAACCCACTGACTATACTAACCCACTGACTATGCTAACTATGCTAACCCACTGACTATGCTAACTATGCTAACCCACTGACTATACTAACCCACTGACTATGCTAACCCACTGACTATGCTAACCCACTGACTATGCTAACTATGCTAACCCACTGACTATACTAACCCACTGACTATGCTAACCCACTGACTATGCTAACTATGCTAACCCACTGACTATACTAACCCACTGACTATGCTAACTATGCTAACCCACTGACTATGCTAACTATGCTAACCCACTGACTATACTAACCCACTGACTATGCTAACCCACTGACTATGCTAACTATGCTAACCCACTGACTATACTAACCCACTAACTATGCTAACTATGCTAACCCACTGACTATGCTAACTATGCTAACCCACTGACTATACTAACCCACTGACTATGCTAACCCACTGACTATGCTAACTATGCTAACCCACTGACTATGCTAACCCACTGACTATGCTAATCCACTGACTATGCTAACCCACTGACTATGCTAACTATGCTAACCCACTGACTATGCTAACCCACTGACTATACTAACCCACTAACTATGCTAACCCACTGACTATGCTAACTATGCTAACCCACTGACTATGCTAACCCACTGACTATACTAACCCACTGACTATGACTATACTAACCCACTGACTATGCTAACCCACTAACTATGCTAACCCACTGACTATGCTAACCCACTAACTATGCTAACCCACTGACTATGCTAACCCACTGACTATGCTAACCCACTGACTATGCTAACCCACTAACTATGCTAACCCACTGACTGTGCTAACCCACTGACTGTGCTAACCCACTAACTATGCTAACCCACTGACTATGCTAACCCACTGACTATGCTAACCCACTGACTATACTAACCCACTGACTATG
Source organism: Eucyclogobius newberryi (assembly GCF_026437365.1). Taxonomy (NCBI): domain Eukaryota; kingdom Metazoa; phylum Chordata; class Actinopteri; order Gobiiformes; family Gobiidae; genus Eucyclogobius; species Eucyclogobius newberryi. The sequence goes on from NW_027315724.1 coordinate 33,235,668, forward strand.
CTAACCCACTGACTATGCCAACCCTCTGACTATGCTAACCCACTGACTATACTAACCCACTGACTATGCTAACCCACTAACTATATGCTAACCCACTAACTATACTAACCCACTGACTATGCTAACCCACTGACTATGCTAACCCTCTGACTATGCTAACCCACTGACTATACTAACCCACTGACTATGCTAACCCACTGACTATGGTAACCCTCTGACTATGCTAACCCACTGACTATGCTAACCCACTGACTATACTAATCCACTGACTATACTAATCCACTGACTATGCTAACCCACTGACTATGCTAACCCACTGACTATGCTAACCCACTTAAGTCCTCGTTCAGTTGGGTATCTCTGCTCTAATCACTACTTACTCCTCACTATTTGCCCAGACTTAAAATAACTCCCATCCTTATGGCTCTGTTGCTGATACAAACACAATATAATGGTCAGAAATCACTGAAATATTGATTATCGCAGCTCGCAATTCATTTTTTGGACCGGTTTCCATGGCAACGAGGAGTCTCCCTTCAGCTGAAAGCGCTGTTTTCATAAGCTCACACACATCATCACCTCTGGCTGTTTACTCGGCTCCTGCACAACCATACGAACAATTCGACTTAAAGGGGCACAATGTGTCTTCACCGGTGGAGGGTTGAACCATCAGGCAGAGTTACGCGTCAGATCTGTGGAGAGGCGGCTCCATTTTCAGGAAGAACTCTGTTTTTTAGGATTTTTTTTGCAACAAAAAACACCTATAATTAAAAAAAAAAAATGCTAAATGACTGTGGAACGTTCCAAGCAAAGCAATAACATCGAAGCAATCTTTTAGCAAAACTCTTTAGTACAACTTTAAATAGGTCTGGGAGATTAAAAGATAATTGAATTTTAAAAAGTCTTCTATAGTAGGATTTTGATGTAAACTTGCACCACTAATGATCTTTTCAGCGCTTAATTTCCCCAAACAATCCAACTCCCAATGTAGGTATAACCCTGAGTTTGTCCTGACCAAGCCTAAAGTTCAAGGTCTTTAGATGATTTCAAACCGAGATCTCAGGTTTCTCCAGCGACAAGTGCAGTGGCCAATAAAACACTTAAACCTGAACCTTAATTTCCAGAAAGGTTAGCGACGTTGTCTTTCGCGTGTTACTGCTTCCATCCTCACGCTGCGTATGATATTTGGTAGTACTTTGTGGTTGGGTTTGGGGCAATCTGGGGCCAGACGGAGCAGATCTGATCCCACAGTGAGTCACTAACCCTAGACTCCGTTGTGCAGGAGTTAGACACGGCTGGTTAAACACAAAAGGCTCAGAGCTGCCGGCGGCGGGGTCAGAACATAAGCGGCGGACTGGAGAACGCACATCCGAGCAGCAAAACAACTTTGTACAATTTATACAAGATGAGACTGACTTTACAATCCAATACAATCCACTTTACAATACTTCAGCTCTACAGGGGCAGACTGATGAAGTAGTGGCTGCCATTCTGTGCCAGCTGCCTCTCCAAACATCACAGTCACACTAAACTGTCACATACAATTGTTGTGAGATGTATTGCTCAGAGGCAGTGTTGGGAAGAACACTTTGATAATGTATTTAGTTACCTACTACTGAATACCTGCATTAAAATGTATTTTGTAACGTATTTTGTACAATACTTTGAATGCATCAATGTCAAGCTGCATTATATCATAGTGTACAAGTGCACCATTCATTAGAGAAGGAAAATAATCACTGATCAATATTATTTATTTTATTTATTTATTTTATTTATTTTATTTATTTTATTTATTTTATTTATTTTATTTATTTTATTTATTTTATTTATTTTATTTATTTATTTTATTTATTTTATTTATTTTATTTATCAATATGTTTTTATTATTATTATTGTCATTATTTTTTTGGGCTTTGTTGTCTTTAATAGAAAGGAGGACCGTGTAGCGTGGAACGGGGATGAGAAACAGAAGGACATGAAGCAAAATGTTGAAGCGACATCTTAAGTTTAGCTGAGAGTATTTGCTCACAAAAAGACTAGTATTGTATTGCACCAAAAACAGATTCTGCTTTGAAAAAAAACACTGCAAGACAAAGAGTAAATTGCAAGAAAATTAACTCTTTCTTTTGTTGTGTTGATGTTATTTAGCTGTTACATCGCGACTATTGACTTCCCAGTGTCTAAACACAATGTGAGCTAAACTGATAACACTAATCACTGTGTAAATGCTTTCTACATGGTCGTGGCGGTGGGCGTGGCATGACCCGACGCTGCTCTCCTCGCGCCGCTGAGGATCTTGATTTATTAGCCACAGACGACTCCTGTCATGCACACGAGCCCTTAGTCAAATTCCGCCTAATTAATTGCACTTTCAAGATGCATAATCTCTAATTAATTTGAGAGTAATCAAATCATGGCTCTGCGAAGCTGCGCGCGGCACTGTAGAAATGCACTGTTCTCTTTACGGCGCGGGAAACGACGTGTAAACAGAGACATCAACACGTGATCATCCTTGTTATTTTTTAAATATGAAATACAATGCGACGACTTGATCTTAAGGCGAACGTGGAAAAAGAAAAGTCGTCTTTAAAAAGTGCAGCAGCAGCAGCAGAATCTGGTCGACTTCTTTTTCCCCTCAAAATAACTTTCTCGATATTTCTCATAACTCAAACATTACGACTCGTTGTTCTTGGACGCAGTACGTTCTATGTTTTCTCTTTCTCTCACTTCATCCGTCTCTCTTTTCTCCTTCTCTGGAGCAGAAGCACTTTGTCTGCTTCAGGCTTTTATTGATTTGAATGAATACAATACGAATACCACCATCAGCACTATCTTCCTGTGTCTTTCCAGCTCGTCCCGTCTGCCTCTTTTCCTCTAAAATCTACAAATCCATTTTGAAATCTCAAAATAATTACGCTCACGTTTTCGAAGTCAAAGGCATCAACGGCAAAAAATAACAGTTTAAAACCATCTAAAAACAAGATCGAAGGTGTTTAAATCAGACTTAACATGGAGCTCAGAGCCCGGCCTCCTGCTGGTGCCAGAGTCAGGACTAAACATGGAGCTCAGAGCCCGGCCTCCTGCTGGTGCCAGAGTCAGGACTAAACATGGAGCTCAGAGCCCGGCCTCCTGCTGGTGCCAGAGTCAGGACTAAACATGGAGCTCAGAGCCCGGCCTCCTGCTGGTGCCAGAGTCAGGACTAAACATGGAGCTCAGAGCCCGGCCTCCTGCTGGTGCCAGAGTCAGGACTAAACATGGAGCTCAGAGCCCGGCCTCCTGCTGGTGCCAGAGTCAGGACTAAACATGGAGCTCAGAGCCCGGCCTCCTGCTGGTGCCAGAGTCAGGACTAAACATGGAGCTCAGAGCCCGGCCTCCTGCTGGTGCCAGAGTCAGGACTAAACATGGAGCTCAGAGCCCGGCCTCCTGCTGGTGCCAGAGTCAGGAGTAAACATGGAGCTCAGAGCCCGGCCTCCTGCTGGTGCCAGAGTCAGGAGTAAACATGGAGCTCAGAGCCCGGCCTCCTGCTGGTGCCAGAGTCAGGACTAAACATGGAGCTCAGAGCCCGGCCTCCTGCTGGTGCCAGAGTCAGGAGTAAACATGGAGCTCAGAGCCCGGCCTCCTGCTGGTGCCAGAGTCAGGACTAAACATGGAGCTCAGAGCCCGGCCTCCTGCTGGTGCCAGAGTCAGGACTAAACATGGAGCTCAGAGCCCGGCCTCCTGCTGGTGCCAGAGTCAGGACTAAACATGGAGCTCAGAGCCCGGCCTCCTGCTGGTGCCAGAGTCAGGAGTAAACATGGAGCTCAGAGCCCGGCCTCCTGCTGGTGCCAGAGTCAGGAGTAAACATGGAGCTCAGAGCCCGGCCTCCTGCTGGTGCCAGAGTCAGGACTAAACATGGAGCTCAGAGCCCGGCCTCCTGCTGGTGCCAGAGTCAGGACTAAACATGGAGCTCAGAGCCCGGCCTCCTGCTGGTGCCAGAGTCAGGACTAAACATGGAGCTCAGAGCCCGGCCTCCTGCTGGTGCCAGAGTCAGGACTAAACATGGAGCTCAGAGCCCGGCCTCCTGCTGGTGCCAGAGTCAGGACTAAACATGGAGCTCAGAGCCCGGCCTCCTGCTGGTGCCAGAGTCAGGACTAAACATGGAGCTCAGAGCCCGGCCTCCTGCTGGTGCCAGAGTCAGGAGTAAACATGGAGCTCAGAGCCCGGCCTCCTGCTGGTGCCAGAGTCAGGAGTAAACATGGAGCTCAGAGCCGGGCCTCCTGCTGGTGCCAGAGTCAGGACTAAACATGGAGCTCAGAGCCTGGCCTCCTGCTGGTGCCAGAGTCAGGAGTAAACATGGAGCTCAGAGCCTGGCCTCCTGCTGGTGCCAGAGTCAGGACTAAACATGGAGCTCAGAGCCTGGCCTCCTGCTGGTGCCAGAGTCAGGACTAAACATGGAGCTCTGGGACCGGCCTCCTGCTGGTGCCAGAGTCAGGACTAAACATGGAGCTTTGGGATCAGCCTCCTGCTGGTGCCAGAGTCAGGAGTAAACATGGAGCTCAGAGCCCGGCCTCCTGCTGGTGCCAGAGTCAGGAGTAAACATGGAGCTTTGGGATCGGCCTCCTGCTGGTGCCAGAGTCAGGAGTAAACATGGAGCTTTGGGATCGGCCTCCTGCTGGTGCCAGAGTCAGGAGTAAACATGAACCGGCCTCCTGCTGGTGCCAGAGTCAGGAGTAAACATGGAGCTTTGGGATCGGCCTCCTGCTGGTGCCAGAGTCAGGAGTAAACATGAACCGGCCTCCTGCTGGTGCCAGAGTCAGGAGTAAACATGGAGCTTTGGGATCAGCCTCCTGCTGGTGCCAGAGTCAGGAGTAAACATGAGCCGGCCTCCTGCTGGTGCCAGAGTCAGGAGTAAACATGGAGAATCAGTGTTTCACTTGAATACAGTTAAAATCCATGTCATTAAAACATGTTCACATCCAGGCTGGAGACAGATCTGTTCAGCACGACTGAAAGGATTGTATCTTCTCATCTCTTTTAAAGTTATTTTATTGTTGTTGTTGTTGTTTTATAATTCAAATGCATCTTCTCATCATTGAATTACTTTTGTGTATTAACTCCACAAATAAACTCTCCTCCTCTCTCCTCATCCCCTTCTCGTCTTCCTCCCTCTCTCTTTCCCTCTCCCGCTGTAGAAACTGTTCATCAGGACGTTCCCGCTTTCCCACTGCGTCGCCATGGAAACGGGCTCGCGACGATCTCATGCGATTGGCTTCTTGGCAGTCGGCGGTAGACAATGCTTTTAACGCCGCAGCTTTTCAATTTATGACTTTATTCTGTCCCTTCCTCCTCCTCTTCCTCCTCCTCTTCCTCTTCCTCCTCTTCCTCTTCTTCCTCCTCCTCTTCCTCCTCCCCCTCTTCCTCCTCCCCCTCTTCCTCCTCCTCCTCTTCATCCTCCTCCTCTTTCTCCTCCTCCTCCTCCTCTTCCTCCGCCTCTTCCTCCTCCTCCTCTTCCGCCTCTTCCTCCTCTTCCTCCTCCTCTTCCTCCTCCTCCTCTTCCTCCTCGTCTTCCTCTTCCTCATCTTCCTCCTCCTATTCATCCTCCTCCTCTTCCTCCTTCTCTTCCTTCTCCTCTTCCTCCTCCTCTTTCTCCTCCTCCTCTTCCTCCTTCTCTTCCTTCTCCTCTTCCTCCTCCTCTTCCTCCTCCTCTTCCTCCTCCTCCTCTTCCTCCTCCTCTTCCTCCTCCTCCTCTTCCTCCCCCTCTTCCTCCTCCTCCTCCTCTTCCTCCTGCTCTTCCTCCTCCTCTTCCTCTTCCTCCTCCTCTTCCTCCTGCTCTTCCTCCTCCTCTTCCTCCTCCTCTTCCTCCTCCTCCTCCTCCTCTTCCTCCATCTCTTCCTCCTCCTCTTCCTCCTCCTCTTCCTGCTGCTCTTCCTCCTCCTCTTCCTCCTGCTCTTCCCCCTCCTCTTCCTCCTCCTCCTCCTCCTCTTCCTCCTGCTCTTCCTCCTCCTCTTCCTCCTCCTCTTCCTCCTCCTCTTCCTCCTCCTCCTCCTCTTCCTCCTCCTCCTCCTCTTCCTCCTCCTCCTCCTCCTCCTCCTCTTCCTCCTCCCCCTCCTCTTCCTCCTGCTCTTCTTCCTCCTCTTCCTCCTCCTCTTCCTCCTCCTCTTCTTCCTGCTCTTCCTCCTCCTCTTCCTCCTGCTCTTCCTCCTCCTCTTCCTCCTGCTCTTCCTCCTCCTCCTCCTCCTCCTCTTCCTCCTGCTCTTCCTCCTCCTCTTCCTCCTGCTCTTCCTCCTCCTCTTCCTCCTGCTCTTCCTCCTCCTCCTCCTCCTCTTCCTCCTCCTCCTGCTCTTCCTCCTCCTCTTCCTCCTGCTCTTCTTCCTCCTCTTCCTCCTCCTCTTCCTCCTGCTCTTCCTCCTCCTCTTCCTCCTGCTCTTCCTCCTCCTCTTCCTCCTGCTCTTCCTCCTCCTCCTCCTCCTCCTCTTCCTCCTGCTCTTCCTCCTCCTCTTCCTCCTGCTCTTCCTCCTCCTCTTCCTCCTGCTCTTCCTCCTCCTCCTCCTCCTCCTCCTCTTCCTCCTCCTCCTGCTCTTCCTCCTCCTCTTCCTCCTGCTCTTCCCCCTCCTCTTCCTCCTCCTCTTCCTCCTCCGTCCTGACACACAGCTGAGGGCCACACGCTGGATATGATGTGGACAAATAAACGCTTCAGCAAAAGAGGCGGCTTTCTGCCCGAATTAAAGCTGCCGTACCTGAATATTGGGAAAGGGGGAAGTATTTCCTCCCTCCCACAGTGTAAAGTGAAGGTGTATGGATGAACTGCTTCACACCGTGCTTCTTATATACTCTGAATGTTCACTTTCACAAGATAAAAGTTAGGCTCAGGCTTTACAGATGTGCAGCGTTGTGTCGTTTGCCTGAATGTTCCACAATATGGCATTGAATCCAGTTTGTGCTAATGATGAAAACTCACCGTTTCACAGAAGTTAAGGTGCACTTTAATATCAGAAGCGTATCCTCTGCATTTGTGCTGCAACGACCCACTTTCTGAACACGCTCGACCCTCAGCCTCATGTACATGTTGTAGGCGGATGGGAAAAACCAACGTACATAAGGGAAATAATCCTCCTCGTGGCCTTGGGAATCGAATTAGATTTTTTGTATGATAGGCTTGCTGTAAGTTGCAGCTTAAATTGGTTTTGTCAGAGGGCTTGGATTTCCATGGTCACATGTCATTTATTCTGTCCATAAGAATAACACTGTTACATAACCAAAATCATGGCCACTTCCTGTACATGAGAGTTTTGTTTTATTATCTTCTATTCTATTCTCCTGCTGCTCTTGAACTGTGCGTTACAACACTGAAATTTCCTCATTGTGGGACAAATAAAAGTCCTCTTCTCTTATCTATGTCATGAGAGCATGTTATTGGAGCATTGCTGTTCAGTTAAGATAAGATAAGATATTCCTTTATTGTCCACACATGGGGAAATTTCATTGTTGCAACGCTGGTAGATACAGAGGAAAAAGGACAAAACCTCCCATTTCCTGATAATGAATGGAGGGGAATAATGGTAAAATAAACACTCTATTTTCATCAGTTAAATGCACATATGACATTATTGCATGTGAGGAAGAGTTATGAGCGTGTTTTGTGTATTTTAAATTGTGTACTTTAATAAAATGCAATGTGTTTTATTAGACGTGAACACCAGACAAAGCAACAAACAATCGTCTTGTGAGACAGGAATACTTCCCACTCTGTTGACACGCCACAGTGATGATTCATTCAAACTGACATTTAGCATTCCAGCACTCCGCATCGACGTTCATATCCTTTCGTCAATATTTTACTTCCTCGGACCACTTTGGAGAAGCAATAAAACACTTGATAAGCTTGTGGGGATGAAGATGCTCTGACCCGCCGACGAAAGGTCAAGACGTCATGGACCAGCGCTGATATTTATGCGGAAAATGCATTCATGCCTTCAATAACCTACAATATATGTTTTGAATGACACATCTCTGCTGCGTTTGCCACAGCGCGCCGCCCTTGACCGGGCATGAACACTGCACGAGGGCCCCGTGTTATAAGACTGTTGGTAATGAGACGGCCTTTAAGAGCTTATCTGCTGCAGAGCCCTCCTCAGCACGGCTCCTGTGTGAGCGCCTCCGACCAATGAAAGAGTGTCGGGAAATGGCTTCTCTTATCATCCAGGTGCATTAAAACGAGCCCGGATGATTACTGTGGGCAGGCCGGGCCCCGCATTCAGCCCCCTCATCCTCCAGTCCAACGGGAATAAACAGCCTCTTCATCATTTATAATAGATTTGTTAAAATGGGAACTTAATGTTATGTAACTGCTCAAATGACTAAGCAATAATCGTGTGGTAATTAACATCAGCTCAGTCAACCGTGGGGAATGGAGAGACGAGACGCTGGTGTGCTTTGGTTTACATGTGGCAGGACATTTAAATTTAGATTTTGGCTATTTAGATTCATTTCAAACTGGTTTCTCTCCACGTTTGAATGGTTTCTTGTCCATCAGTAGAATCATTTACAATATTTCCTTAATCAATCACTAGATTTAGAGCCTGCTGTGTCACAAAAAGGTTGTAAATTAAATCTTATATTGAAAATACTGGGTTCTCATTGGCTTTCTCCCTCCCAAGAACGCTTTTGGTATATTGTAGTCATCTGGACTCTTTTCATTAGGAGGTCCCGGGATATATATAATTTATGGTCTTGTTTTTTCTTTCACTGTTTGTTTCTTATGTGTTGTTAAATAAATGAAAAACTAAAAAAAATAGAAACAAAAAATACAGGAAGTGACATCACACTAGGGACGCTCATTCCATTCAAAGTTTACGCACAATTTACACAAAAGAAACAACTTTTTGGACCCTATAAACATGAATTCAACAAACGAAAGGTGCTCTCATATATTTTAATTTGTCAAATAAAAAAACATTGTGACATTGGACGAGTTTTGCCCCAGTGGTTGCTAGTGCAACGTCATCAATTACAACCAGGAAGTAAAACGATGACCTAAAAAATGGCCAGAGCTGGAGCGGTCCAACCTGTCAAAGGCACTTTACATTCTGTTCACTAGCAGGGAAGAAATAACGAGGATGGAGCTCGACGATGGAGCTCGACGGTGGAGCTCGACGGTGGAGATCGACGATGGAGCTCGACGGTGGAGCTCGACGGTGGAGATCGACGGTGGAGCTCGACGGTGGAGATCGACGATGGAGCTCGACGGTGGAGCTCGACGGTGGAGATCGACGGTGGAGCTCGACGGTGGAGATCGACGGTGGAGCTCGACGGTGGAGCTCGACGGTGGAGATCGACGGTGGAGCTCGACGGTGGAGATCGACGGTGGAGCTCGACGGTGGAGCTCGACGGTGGAGATCGACGGTGGAGCTCGACGGTGGAGCTCGACGGTGTAGTGACGGTGTAGCGACGATCGAGCCTATTCAGAACCCCCCTCTGTAGATGGTGATGTGTTACGGTGAAGATGATAGAGACATGGGGTGGGAGGGCGGGGTCGAGAGAGCAGAGACGACAAGAGATACTGTGAATAGGCCTTATAAATAGGGCTTCTGGGTAATTAGAGGTTAGGGTTAGAGAGTGGGGCGTGTTCACTAGTGGAGTAGAGGTTGAGGCGTGGTCCCGCTCCTGAACACCAGTTGGCGATTAACATCTCCAACTTCCACTTGTCCAAACATTTGTGACTCGCCACCGCAATTGTTGGACCATGTCGGCCTCGGTGAAACTGAGAAAAACAGCATTTTACTTTTTTTTCCCCAAATTTGTGATTTTCATTTTTTTGCAGAATGTGCTAGTTGAAGTTATGAATAAGCCCCTGTGTGCTTCAGATAACACTATTGGTTGTCTTAAACGTATACATTAAGCTGTTAAAAATGTGGAGTTTTCGGGTCTTTTTCCTGCTCTCCTGGGGGGCGTCACCTTTTTCTAGCCAACGTGTTGTTTACATTTTCCACCAATCAGCTGTGATCCGCATGGCTACAGCTGCGTGCTCCGTGTTTTCCTCTCATTACTCCAGACCGTCTGCAGAGCACAGTCTTCAGAGCTTACATTTCCTGGACTACATTGCAACGGAACTGTTTACTCAGGTACACTTTTACTTTACTACTAAATTATTGCTTTAACGCTGTGTTTTAAGGCGGTCTCGTGATCACTTTAGAATCTTACTTGTCTGCTCCGGTGGAGCTAATGCTAAGCTAACATGTTGCTTCAGTGCACTCTGCAATACGGGCTTAATGTGACTACTTGCTGTTATCACCATGTTATCGGGTTATTTTTCGGCATGGGTTGGCCCGTGGGTTGTGTGGGTCGTGCTTTGTGTCTGTTTTATGCTGCTAAACCGGCTGTTACCCCCACAGCCCGGAGCTAAACGCAGCTATTCGGAGCTAAGTTGTAAGCTAAACTTTGCTATGTTATCGGGTTATTTTTCGGCGTTTTCTCTGTACAAATTATATACTTATGTAGTATTTCTTGACCCGTGGGTCGTGCTTTGTGTCTCTTTTATGGTGCTAAACCGGCTGTTAGGCCCGGAGCTAAACGCAGCTATTCGGAGCTATGTTGTAAGCTAAACTTTGCTACGTTATCGGGTTATTTTTCGGCGAGGGAAGAGAAAAAAACTACAACTCCCGATACCACTTCTGGTCACGTGGCTTACGTACGTTGCACGTCACGCACGCACTGCGTCACTCGAACCAATCACGCGCTTGCCTGGCCATTATCAGCTTCCTGTGTGTCTCTCTGTGCACGGTGTTGGGAGAGACAACAGGACGGCTGAACCAGGTAAGCTTTGCGACTAAAACACCCGCTTTTAATCACTTTAATGTGCGCCGGTTTTAAACTCGAGTGTATGTTTATGTTTTGGTGTGCTGTTCTGCAAGTGTTTTGCTTTTACGAGCCGTGTTATCTCAAGTGAGCTAGCTAGCCCCGCTAACCGAGGGCAGATGTCCCAATATCTCCGCGTTTTGCATCTTAAATACACCGTTAACGTCACAATGTGAACTGTTATCTGTGAAGCGTGTTATTCCCATATTACTGTTAACCCTAATCCTTTTATCCCCCTTTTCAGAATTGGCAAAGACACCCTGACTGACATGACCTGTCTCTACGTGAAGTCTGCTAAGGAGCGTGGTAAGTGTAAAACATTATTTTGGTGATTTTCGTGTTTTAATGATTAGAGTATAATTAACCATAAGCAACATCTGTTTTTTCAGGTGAGCCTGCAGTTGGTACATCAAGCTTCAGATCACTGTGGAAACAGCTTCTCCAACACATCAGAAGCTGCAGGCCACGCACAGATCATCAGATTATCAAGCGAGCATACATGAAGACCAGGGTTGACACTTTGGAAGACATCGCTGAGGTTAGTTTATATTATTTGACTACTGTAATGTGTAAACATTAGCCTGGCAAAACTTCAGTGCTGCTCTCTGCTTAAGATATGTTTCTTCTGTTCTCATTTTTTTACATTGTCGCCCTTGTCATCAGGTAGTGGAAAACGGCTCTCCTGAGTCTCACCTCAATATCCCACAGCTTGTTGGAACGGCGGATGGCAAAGTGTTTGTCAAGAACTTGGACTGGCAGAAGCATCTGAGTCCCTTCTTCAGACGGCTTCCAAAGATCAAGAGTTATCAGCACTTCAGGTATTTATATTGAAACTCTCACATTGTGTTAAAAAAAAAAAATAGTTAATGAGTGTTTTATGTGAAATAGTTAGCCATTTCTTAAATGTCCTGTTATTTGTTTACAGCTTTGATGCCAAGAGCCGAGAGTCACAGCACAGAAGAGTGCTGCACTGACGAAGAAGAGGATGAGGATGTGATCTCTGATGTAATTGGACTCTGATGGTGTACCTATGATGTCTATTATCTCATATGTTGCAGTTCGTATACCTGGCCCTGGCATCTGTTTATACGAGTTCTTCTATTGAGGGTGTTTTTTAAACTTCCTATAAATTATCTGTCCTTTCCCCCTGTATCTACTGCGTTGTAACATTAAAGGCTATCTTATCTTATCTTTTGTTGTTTGTGTTGAATCATTCAGTGCACCATTGTTGGTGCACTGAATCACCTGTGAATTATGTTTATCGACAAATGCAATGAACCCTATTCTCATTCTGATTCTTTGATTCGATTCAGGGCCTTTTGTAATCAAAGTATTTCCATTTTAATATAGTAACTTCTAATTCTGATTCAAGTCCAGTTCACATCAATAACAACACTCCTCTTGAGTCTTTAGTGACAGCTGTAGGGGAAGGTGGTGTCAGTGTGACAGGGGGGAGGGCTTATCTCAATGAGATGCAAATGAGCCCCCCTGTGACTCTGGGCTCGCTCCGGTGAGAAACTTTGGAAGCCGTTTTCTCAGTGAATGGGTTTGAGAGTTGTATACATTCAAATGACCACAACTTACTCAAATATGATCAGATCTACATGAGTGAGACATCATTGGAAAGCTTTGAATTCACACTTTCAGAATCTGTGAATAACTCAAAATGTCTCCGGGTAGACATGTAACTGGATTGGCCACGTTCAGTCACATTTGTAGTATCATCATTAGTATTCATATATGAGTATTCAAATCGAGTTTACTAGTGCTTCATAATTAAGAGTGTATTTTTGAGATCTCATGACTGTATCGATCCATCTATTCATACCATTCCACCCGGGACAAGTCCACATTTTGGTTCTTTATCGACCCTTATCTACAGCTGTGTGACGCTGCAAACGCTCTGATACAAGAACACACGACGTATCGACCGTCTCTGTTCCGCGAGTGTCGTCTGGCTTGTAGAAAATGAGGTCCAGACGTAAGAAACAGACGGCTGTGAGTGAAAAAAAAAAAAGAAAAAAAAGAAAAGAAAAAGCAAATCAAAATTTACTACAGACAAAAAAGTCAGTTTGAACGAAGACAGCGCCTGGAGTGAGAGGCGTCTGCACTTGTCATGTCGGGAGATAAAAATGGAAGCGAGACGTATCATCATCTGGAGCGCTCCCCCCGTTGCCTTGGCTCCGCGAGAGAACAACCAGCTATGACAAACTCCACAAAGAAGCACACGGCTTTCTGCACCATTTACCCAAAATAACGATAGCGCCGGGCCAAAAACGATTCAGAGGTCACTTCCTTCAGCTCTGTTGTTTTTTTTTCCTCCAAAGTCTATTTTAAGAGCCAGACTCCCATTGCTTCGGCTGCTGCTGCTGCTGCTGCTGCTGCTGCTGCTGCTGCTGCTGCTGCTGCTGCTGCTGCTGCTGCTGCTGCTGCTGCTGCTGCTGCTGCTGCTGCTGCTGCTGCTGCTGCTGCTGCATAAATCTACATTTGAAGGGGAGAAAATAAAGGTCCAGGGTAAACATGGAAGACTAGAGTGTTTTTTCAAGATGCTTCGCATTCCATTTTTCATTCTCTACACTTGGTGGTGAGAAAACTATTATGCCGTTCATTTATTCTCACACGTGCATAACCAGGCAAGGTGGATTTAGCGTCCCGTCCAATGACACGGCGACCAAATTTGGCGGCTGTTAGGATGGAATCAGTTTTAAGCGATGCCACGGTCGCCTCAATTTGATTATTTTTTAATTTCGAACAGTAAACTAATGAAGTGATGACATTAAGGCGAGACACTGCAAGAAGAAAAGGAATTTATCGTTTTCTGTAGTTTATTCCTATATATTGAAGAAATATAATGAAGATAAGGCCATTTTTTGTGTAAAAATATCCAAAACTGCACATATTTCGGACAATTACGACATTTTTTCTTCATTTTGTTGACATTAGTTACAAAAAATGTACTGATTTTGCCATTTTTTTTGCGTTAAAACGTGGATCAGGCTTAAAATTAGATATGAAAATATATGATATGAAAAATCTTCTTCTATACAGGATGTCAAAATCTTGTTAAGTGTAAAACTGGAAAGTTTGGCTGGTGTTTAGTTGTATAAAAGTGAATTTGTGCCGAGTGCTGCTATTGATTGGACTCATTGTTGGTGTTGTGACTGTGAACCAAAGATACTATTCCAAATTAAACATATTTTGAGAGAGCAAACTGACCACAAAGCCAAACTAATTAAAAAGACTTTTGCATGGAGTGTCTCACAAGCTGAAAAGCCAATATGTTCATTCGTAGAAAGTGCAAAGTTAAGTTGCACAACTCTTGCGTGAAGTCAAATACAAATTTTGGCTTTTCGCCTTCCAATAACGTCACGTGGAACATCCACTGCCTCAGACAGTGGAGTGATTAAGATATCGATCCAGCAACTCCATCACTGGCAGCAAACGCGCTTCAATTTTGCTGGATCGGGACATTATTGTAATATTTGATTTTCATTTCCGTCGCGCGGATATTGACAATGGTGTAATGTACTTTGGGCTTTAGGTGGCGCGCTGTCTGTTGCTTTGTGGCAAATGATGAAAGAAAAAAGAACAGAGAGCTTGATCAGTAAAAACAAGAAATCTTAATATACTCATGAAACCTTAACATAAATGCAAAACACATGGCATTATAGCGTTTCCACAATACAGCGCAGTTTTGCCATTAATATATCATATGTCCGGCGTGCCATATTCCCCGAACCAAACCGCCACTGCAGTCGTTATTGAAGTGCAGAAAGAGGGATATTAAAGCAACACGAGACGCAGGATCAAATAAAGTGGGCTCCATTATGACGCCCGTAAGAGGAGATTTATATCATGTGTCTGAAGTCGGCCCATTCTCTCTGTGCGAAATGACACGCGACGCCGCATCAAACAGACAGTAATGTTGACTTTGTGGATTAGAAAGAAGGAGCAGGAGAAAGAACAGCGTCGGATCTAAGTCCGGGACGGCTTTATTGCGACTTTTATGTGCTATTGTCAAACTCTGAGGCGGTTCAAGGGCAAAAATCTGGGCCTTGGATCACGCTGACCGACAAATTACAGTTTGATGGAAGTGAGAAGTAAACACAGATATACGACAAATGCAGCATTGAACTCAAAACACGTTAATGCTGCGCTATATTGAAAATGTTTGATCTTCATGGAGACGTTATTCCTTTGCCTGGAATGTATTTATCAATGGCAATAAACGCATCTATTTACAGTTGTGGATGAAGTTCTCCATTTTGTTACGTACCGTATTTTCTGAACTATAAGTCGCACCGGAGTATAAGTCGCACCAGCCAAAAAATGCATAATAGAGAAGAAAAAAACATAAATTAGTTGCAATGGAGTATGAAATGCGGATGCAAGTGTGAAAATAACAAATAATATCACATATAAGTCGCTCTGGAGTATAAGTATAAGTATAAGTCGCTTTCTGCAAAACCATGAAAAAAGGTGCAACTTATAGTCCAGAAAATACGGTTAAAGTGTAGAAGAAAGACCAAATAGTGACTAAAGTAAGAGTATGACAAACTAACTGTATTGAAAATGTACTCAAAAGGTATTGCATACATATTTAAGAGCGAAATACAGTCATCTTGATAAAGGATTGTGCCGAGGCGACTGAATCGATAACTTCATTTTCCCATTGTTTATTGGGTTTGCCTTGGAAGCCGCTTTTCCTGGGGTCATTTTAATTTCAAATATAACAAGGCAAGATTGGAAGCAAATTTTAATAACTTATAAATACAGGAGTTTTCTTTTTTACATACATTTGCTACACTTTGCTTCTTGTTTCCAGGTTAAATAAAGTTTCAAGAAATGCAATACGACAACAGTGATATTACAAACAAATGTGAGTTTATGCAGGTTCACACACGCTATTTCACGTCAATTCATACATTTGAGTTGCTTTTTGGAGCTATAAACACTGCCTTTGTTCCCTTATATTCTGTGGTAAATGATTGCATTCCTGACTCGCTCCAAACATTGTAATTTTTATGTATATATTCTTCATAAATGTGCACAAAACATGAGAAAATGATCTGTACTTTTCAGTCCTTCAGTTCATATTCCTGCTGTCAAATGGAGTGAAGTAAAAAGTAACCCCTGTCAAATGCACACATAAATATACACATAAATATATATATATATATATATATATATATATATATATATATATATAAATGTATCCTTTGTTACTTTCTAACACTGCTATTTACTAAATTACAGGTATTTTTATTTCGCAAAAAATACCTCGAAAAACATGCATTCTAACTGTGAGCGCGCTCGTCTCTCCACAGACCTGACCTGTAACTTGGCCTGGTGGATTCAGCTGCTTGTCTCCATGGAGATAGACTGGTTTAATGCAGAGGAATAAATGAGGCCAAGCAGTAACATCCTCCAGAAGATTTGCGTATAAAGATGTAAATGCAAATCGACATTATTTTATAACAGTTGTGAATATATTTCCCTCAAAAATCTGCCAATGCACAGTAAAAAGTACAGTATTGACTGGGGATTGGGGAAAAGAGAATAATAATTTTAATTCAGCAAAGCAATTGTTTAGAGGGGCAAAGTCGGTAACTCAAGAACTCAAGAACTCAGTGAAATGGAGAGTGTTTGTCATCGATGAATCCGTTGTGTCCCTCGGGAGCTCGCGGTCCGATCTTCTCCAGATACGTCGAGCTTGGGAGCCCTCACTGGTCAATAAGCAGCTATAATTAAACACAACTGGACTCAATTATTAATTAAACAATATCTGAGGCTGAGTGTCCGCTTTCAGTCAATAGCCATTAGACTGTAATGGAGACAGAGCTCACCTCTGCGCTCACTGCAGGACAAACTCTGGATATCGAGCTTTTACGGGCTGTTTAGTGTTTAAGTGGACATGTCTGCTCTCCTCTTCAGTCACATCTGCTCAATAAAAGTCAACATTCACATTTGACATCATGGAGGGTCTGCTACCTGCTTGTCTCCATGGAGATGTCATCGTTTTGCCTTGTATATCTCCAGGAGACAATGGTCGTGCAACGATGGGCCAAGTTACTCGCCTGACCAGCCTTTCCCAACACGTTTTGACAGACTTTACAAAACCTGAGGGTCTGGGATCCAACCCAGTCGCTCCAATTTCCAAAGGGAGTGATTGACAGGCGGATTAACCAATCAGACAAACGTATTGTCCGTTCGTGTCTAAACAAACATGGTGGATTACGAGGAAAGAATACAAATAACACAGACTGAGAAACGTTGCCGACTTCTGCTGAGTCAACAAGCGACGCACTAAACCCTGTCAATCTGAGGTGAATGAAGTTATATATTTTGTTCTGAATGTTCCGAAAATATTTGAGAGACGTCTTCTGCATTTGAGAGACACGTGACACAAAGTCTTCCGCATTTGAGAGACACGTGACACAAATTAGCGGCGGTGGTTGGACCGGTAAATGCTGGAAAGTTTTTTTTGACGCCCCCCAATGGTCCGATTCCAGACCGAGACACATTCGAACAGAAGGTGGGCGGGGCTGTCGGGTCAGGCAAGCAAGTTACAGGTCAGATGTTTTTTTCATACTGAAATAAAGCATTGTGCAGTTTGTGTTCAAATGTTAGTCTTCATTTTGTCAGTTATTAGATACGGACAAATGTACATTCTAGAGGGGATTTGGAATATCTAATTTAATATTTATTTTTTAATATGAAATTTCTCTTAGAGTTAAAAAGTAAATACATTGGGTTTAGAATTAGATGTCAGCAAATCCTTCAATGCGTTCCATCAACATCTAGTACAAGAGTGTAAAGGCTGGTGTGTAGGTGCTACTTCAAGGCCTGATCTTTAAGTCTCTTTGGGAGAAAATTTTGAGATATCAGCCTTTGAAGTTACAATGCCCCATATAAATATAGCAGCACAACACAAAAGATGAAAAGTACTGGTAGCGTTTTGTTGTTGTTGATGAAATGCTTAGAGCGGAAATGCACGTGGAGCCGTTCAGGAGAGATCGCTTTCAACCAAAAGAACAGAATCTCTGGACCATCATTACCTCACTCGCAGCACATGAATAGGCGACTAACTGGGTTAAGTGTCTTGCCCAAGGACACAACAACCTTCTGCCTGGACTGGAATCAAACCAGTTACACAACACCGGCCGTAGTATCCTGCATTGTTCCCCCGTCTGTTCCCTTATCTGGACGAGTCTGCGTTTCCAGTGGTTGGCAGCCTCGTCTGGTCCACAGCCAACGTTCAAGCCGACATCGTCCAAACCTGTCGCTGCCCCGTTTAATGAGTTTATGGTGAGAAACGCTCGTGCTCGTCCTCTCCAGACTCTACGGCACAGACAGCAGCAGAGGATTATGGTCGCTCCGCACCTCTCTGTTGGCACCGGCTTCTGTACTGGCAGAGTGAAGCTTACAGGTGTGTGTGTGTGTGTGTGTGTGTGTGTGTGCGTGCGTGCGTGCGCGTGCGTGTGTGTGTGCGTGTGTGTGTGTGTGTTTGTGTGTTTGTGTGCGTGCGTGTGTGTATGTGTGTGTGTGTGTGTGTGTGTCTGTGTGTGTTTGTGTGTGTGTGTGTGTGTGTGTGTGTGCGTGTGTGTGTGTCTGTGTGTGTTTGTGTGTGTGTGTGTGCGTGTGTGTGTGTGTTTGTGTGTTTGTGTGTTTGTGTGCGTGCGTGTGTGTGTGTGTGTGTGTGTGTGTCTGTGTGTGTTTGTGTGTGTGTGTGTGTGTGCGTGTGTGTGTGTCTGTGTGTGTTTGTGTGTGTGTGTACAGAATACACCACAGAACTATGAGTTAATATGAGATTTTGAATTGGTAATTCATTTTGGTGTGTTTATATTCATAGACACAGTTTCAAAGGAAGTCATTTGGACAGTGTTTAAAAATCAATCTGAAAGTCATTTTCAATCTGAAGGAGTTGCTCTGTGAAGTGAGGAAGTACACTGATTTATTTATTTGTATTTATTTTATCGCATATAATTTCCTATCCAGTGAAGCACTTTAAATTACTTTGTGTACAAATTGTGCCGTACTAATGCCATTGCATTGAATTACCTGAAAAGTAAAATTCCAAAATGTTTTCCAATAGTCACATGACTTTAAATATAGCATTTTGACACTGCCGTTTTCTAATTACAAAAATAAACATAATAAATATACTGTAAGTAAAAATAGCCTCCATATGACATAACTCTACATGTGTGCTTTAATATGTCCGGATTGCGTCTTCACGTCTCAATTCACAGTTGGCCGTGGAGAGTTCTTTCGGAAGTATTATGACAAATATTTTTCTTTGACCTTTTTGTTTACTTTTTAAACATTTGCGAATGCGTCTCCGTGGACACATCCTGCCGGCAACGCCAGTATTTTGACGTCTGCTCTCGAGCTCTATATCGTTAAAGGATTATGTCATTACTCCTGCTGCTTACTACCCTGTTATTATTATTATTATTATTATTATTGTTAGAGCGTTTGCCTCATTTTATCTTACCCATAAGGCTTTGCAAAACGAGTGTATAGGCTATAATAAAGTATACTGCTCTGGCCTCTGACATGTTTTTAATACACCAGAAGGTAAAGATCATTTTTCTACTCTTTATGGAACGTGGAACAGCCAATTCAACCGTATAATTTAATAATTTTGCAGTCAGTCAATTTTGTGATTTATGACTGTTGTGTTAATTAAAAGAAAAAGTGCACACGTTGAGCCTGCAGGTTTGCAACTGACACTTTTACCGAAACAATGCCTTCAGTATGAACGTGGCAACAAAAAAGCACAAAGTTTGACCTTTAATTTACTACTTTTTTGGAATTTGTTCTTGTCTCGCTCACTTTTGATTGGCAACATTCACTCATTAATGTTGTTTCAGGTGGTAGTTTGTTGTTATAATATAATTGTTTCTTTTTTGTGTGTGTGTTTGTGCTCCGTCTCGAGATCAAACTCAAATATGTCGGTGAGATTTCTGCTCTGCACTGTAGATAAAGCACATGTATCAAACAGAGGTGCATTAGGATCTATTATTATCTGTATCCATGGCGACAAGCAGGTGACTCTACCAGGCCATGTACAGGTCAGAACCAATTAAACACATTCAAGTCTGTTTGACAAGTTCTCCTGTTCCTCTAGTTATGACTTGGACAATAAAAGTTTCTTCTTCTACTTTGATGTTTTATGGCGGTATCCAAGTGTCACATCATAGTTGTACGTCTTAGACTTTAGACTTTCTTCTTCTTCTTCTTCTTCTTCTTCTTCTTCTTCTTCTTCTTCTTCTTCTACTTCTTCTTCTTCTTCTTCTTCTTCTTCTTCTTCTTCTTCTTCTTCTTCTTCTTCTTCTTCTTCTTCTTCTTCTTCTTCTTCTTCTTCTTCTTCTTTTCAAAATAAAAGTTTAAAATGACAGGAAGTAGACCTGAGTTCTAAAACGGACTCCCTCTGTGATGTCATCAAAAGGCGACGTGCCATTGAAAACACGGACAATTCACACGAAACTGACACAATTCAAGTGTTTTCAGGTAATATTTATTGTCAAATCAGAATTGTTTTGTTATGCATATGCATGTTGGCTCTTGTTTATGGTTGTGGTTGCTAGGTAACAGTTGTGGGATTACCTCTGCCTATGACCCATCTGCTGTCCAAACAGGAAGTACAATAATAAATCTCACAAAAATGGTAAAACTGGGGACAAATAGGCAAATTGTTTAGTCAAATCTGAAATATAATTGTGTTCTCGAGTGAAATAACTGTTGCATGACTTTAAAGTAGATTAAATTATGCTTCGATGAGATTGGAACTCGGACCTCGGAGTTTCTGTGTTTATTAAAATTACCAGTATATTACAGTAACAACTCAATCAAGTTATGAAAATAAGGAAAGTGCTCAAATCAGCCTAATGCACATTTAAATGTATTGACCCAGAGCCTGTTATTACATTTCCAGTCGGTTTGAGAGTGAATGTTTGCTTTTGTTGTCATCATCATTTGTTGTATGTAGACGTTATAGCAACATTAGCGTAGCTGCGCCTTTCTAACGGCAGAAGCTCGGAGGCAGCACAGGAGCAGGTTCACAGACAGCAGGGGGCAGGTTCTATTATTACCCTTTTATTATTAATTGTTTTATGTTGCACATTAACACCGAGACAAGCTCCTACAGTCAATGACAATGAATGTAAATGTCGGTGTAATCCCTCATTCGTCCAGGCGTGTTCCATAGTAGAAAAAGCTTCAGTTGTTGTCATCTGGACTCAGTTTGAAAAAATAGACGTTTCGACTCTCATCCAAGAGTCATTGTCAATAAAAGAATTTAGATCGATCTAAATCGAATTTCGATCTAAATTCTTTTATTGACAATGACTCTTGGATGAGAGTCGAAACGTCTATTTTTTCAAACTGAGTCCAGATGACTACAACTGAAGCTTTTTCTACAATGAATGTAAATGGCAAAAATGGCAAAACTTCCTATAAGTTATCTGTTCTTTTCCTCTGTATCTACCTGCGTTGCAACAATGAAATTTCCCCATGTGTGGACAATAAAGGATTATCTTATCTTATCTTAATAAAGCTTTTCTGAGTGGAAAGCAGATAAAGGTAGAATAACCAAGTTGTCATTTATTTAACCTTTGCAATAATCTTTTAAGTTTGTTTTTAGTTTTAAGTTTGTTTTTTTTAGTTTGATTTCTTTAGTTTCAACCCTGAAGTGGACAATTCCTTTCCTTTTTCTTTCTTTTCATTTATTTAATTTAATTTTTCACTGACAAATAATAAGTGTAGGAAAAATGTGCTAAAAGACTTTCTGTTTTTAAATATGTACTCTCTCTTTAAAATAAAACATTTTTTCATCAAAATGACAAGTAGCATTAGTATTAGCAATACAACTGGAGCGAGAGTAACCTTGTATTTACTGTGCCAAGTGTTGAAATGGTAATATCTTCTGTATTTTAAATTCAAGAACCACAACACGACGTTTACAATCAGAATAGTTTTGCTGAGGATAAAAGCAACTTGATTATGGAAAACAGCCCAACCTTGATGAAAAATGGTCCTTTAACACAGAAGGAACTTTTATTGTCACAAATCTGGTCAATAATGATGCGTACACTTCACAATATGTAGGAGTTGTTTATTGTTAAAGATGGACATATAAAATACAGACTGTAAAGAGAAATGGGGCTGTGTGGAGTGCAGTTTATGTAAATTTAGTCCCGTCATATCCGCTAGTTGTTTTGTTCCTCTCCATCTCTAATTGATGTGCTGTCTTTCCATAAAGCTGACGTTGTAGTTGTAAGATTAAAACAAGTGCAACTGTTTTGCAGGGGAGCAGTGCATAATATCAATAAATAATACTATAAACATGAAAAACATCCATTACATTCGAGTTTATTAAGATTGACATGGCAAATAAACATGTTATATCAGAGCAAATGTTAGTCAACCTGGATCAAATGTGTTCCGTTCGTACTGTTTGTGTATCAAAAGGAGTAAGGACAACTTATGAGGGACACAATCTAGGACAGGGGTCTCCATCTTTTCCCCCCAGAGAGCGCTGCATTGTTAGTTTGTATAACAGAGACAGTTAGCGAGCCTTACATAGGGTTAAACGTAAACCAATATCCATTACCTAGAGACAAAAGTGTGGCATGTGCAGTATCTTTACAATTTACAATGGTCCAATGAGAAGAGAGAACCACATTATGGACTGGGACGGGGCCGAGGACAGACAACATTGTGGATGAAGGAGGCAATTTGAATACAGAAACTTGCCCACGGGACTGTCAACCGGAAGGACGGGGCCTTGTTACGCTCACACACCTGGGATACTGTCCTGAAGGGGTCGGACTGCAGATGGCGCTGTTGTCCTGCCACTACGGGTAGGAAATGGAGAAAAAATAATAATAAAAATAACAAAAAATAAATTAAATTAAATTAAAAAATAAAAATAAAAATAAAAATAAAAATAAAAATAAAAATAAAAATAAAAATAAAAATAAAAATAAAAATAAATATAAATATAAATATAAATATAAATATAAATATAAATATAAATAAAAATGAAAATGAAAATGAAAACAAAAAATGAAAATAAAAATAAAAAGATAAAATAAAGTAAAGTAAAAATAGCTAGCATAAGACTAAATAGTACTAATACTAATGGTAAGTCAACAAAACACTCTTATTTACATCAGTTGTATGCACATGAATATGGCCTTAATTGCTTGTGAGTACGACAGTAATAACACATGAATATGACGGTATTGCACATGGTTAATTCAGTATTGCACATGAATATGACGGTATTGCACATGGTTAAGTCAGTATTGCACATGAATATGACGGTATTGCACATGGTTAATTCAGTATTGCACATTAATATGACGGTATTGCACATGGTTAAGTCAGTATTGCACATGAATATGACGGTATTGCACATGGTTAATTCAGTATTTCACATGAATATGACGGTATTGCACATGGTTAATTCAGTATTGCACATGAATATGATGGTATTGCACATGGTTAATTCAGTATTGCACATGAATATGACGGTATTGCACATGGTTAAGTCAGTATTGCACATGAATATGACGGTATTGCACATGGTTAATTCAGTATTGCACATTAATATGACGGTATTGCACATGGTTAAGTCAGTATTGCACATGAATATGACGGTATTGCACATGGTTAATTCAGTATTTCACATGAATATGACGGTATTGCACATGGTTAATTCAGTATTGCACATGAATATGACGGTATTGCACATGGTTAAGTCAGTATTGCACATGAATATGACGGTATTGCACATGGTTAATTCAGTATTTCACATGAATATGACGGTATTGCACATGGTTAATTCAGTATTGCACATGAATATGACGGTATTGCACATGGTTAATTCAGTATTTCACATGAATATGACGGTATTGCACATGGTTAATTCAGTATTGCACATGAATATGATGGTATTGCACATGGTTAATTCAGTATTGCACATGAATATGACGGTATTGCACATGGTTAATTCAGTATTATACATGAATATGACGCTACATCGCAGTCTTGTTGATGAAGATTGAGAAATCAGGTATAAAAGGTATAAAAGGTCAGGTATAAAACACAAACAAACTGGTCTGAAAATATACTTTTCAAATGTAATTACAATGTATTTGAAACTTGTTTATTGTAAGTAGTACAGAGCTAGTAGCACTATTTGTAGGCCTAATACTTATGGTTTTACCCCATGAGAGATATATGGAGCATGATATAAGGACCATGACCCCTTAGAGTAAAAGGCGCTCACTGAACAGTAAAACGACATGTCCCATCGTTGACAAAATGACAAAAGAACACAATTAAATTTAACAAATGCTATTGATGGGATTCATCTGTTATGGCCATATTTAACAGCCTCAGGTTCACATGAAACAAGTGAGCCATTGTGCGCACTTTAAACCGTCAGTGATTTTAATAACCCGCCGCTAACGACTTGTGGCTGCGGCGCAACCTTCCTCCTCCTCCTCCTCCATCTCTCGTCCTCCTCCTCCATCTCTCCTCCTCCTCCTCCTCCTCCTCCATCTCTCCTCCTCCTCCTCCATCTCTCCTCCTCCTCCTCCTCCATCTCTCCTCCTCCTCCTCTCCTCCTCCTCCTCCTCCTCCTTCATCTCTCCTCCTCCTCCTCCTCTCCTCCTCCTCCATCTCTCCTCCTCCTCCTTCTCTCCTCCTTCATCTCTCCTCCTCCATCTCTCGTCCTCCTCCTCCATCTCTCCTCCTACTCTCCTCCTCCTCCATCTCTTCTCCTCCTCCTCCATCTTTCCTCCTCCTCCTCCTCCTCCTCCTCCTCCATCTCTCCTCCTCCTCCTCCTCCTCCTCCATCTCTCCTCCTCCTCCTCCTCTCCTCCTCCTCCATCTCTCCTCCTCCTCCATCTCGTCTCCTCCTCTCCATTTTTATTCCTCTCCTCCTCCTCCTCCATCTCTCCTCCTCCTCGATCTCTTCTCCTCCTCTCCTCTCAATTTTTCCTCCTCTCCTCCTCCTCCTCCTCCATCTCTCCTCCTCCTCCATCTCTTCTCCTCCTCCATCTCTCCTCCTCCTCCATCTCTCCTCCTCCTCCTCCTCTCCTCCTCCTCCATCTCTTCTCCTCCTCTCCATTTTTCCTCCTCCTCCTCCTCCATCTCTCCTCCTCCTCCTCCTCCATCTCTCCTCCTCCTCCATCTCTTCTCCTCCTCCATCTCTCCTCCTCCTCCATCTCTCCTCCTCCTCCTCCTCTCCTCCTCCTCCATCTCTTCTCCTCCTCTCCATTTTTCCTCCTCCTCCTCCTTCATCTCTCCTCCTCCTCTCCTCCTCCTCCATCTCTCCTCCTCCTCCTTCTCTCCTCCTTCATCTCTCCTCCTCCATCTCTCGTCCTCCTCCTCCATCTCTCCTCCTACTCTCCTCCTCCTCCATCTCTTCTCCTCCTCCTCCATCTTTCCTCCTCCTCCTCCTCCTCCTCCTCCTCCATCTCTCCTCCTCCTCCTCCTCCTCCTCCATCTCTCCTCCTCCTCCATCTCGTCTCCTCCTCTCCATTTTTATTCCTCTCCTCCTCCTCCTCCATCTCTCCTCCTCCTCGATCTCTTCTCCTCCTCTCCTCTCAATTTTTCCTCCTCTCCTCCTCCTCCTCCTCCTCCATCTCTCCTCCTCCTCCTCCTCTCCTCCTCCTCCATCTCTTCTCCTCCTCTCCATTTTTCCTCCTCCTCCTCCTCCATCTCTCCAAGCGAAACAATCCACCGCGTCCAGGTCTTTACTCTGCGTCCTGTAGGCTGCGCTGTGCCCGCTCGTGTCTGCACGCTCCCCGCGGCCGTGAGCGCGCCTCAGCAGCAGCAGCAGCAGCAGCAGCGGCGTGAGAGGAGGAGAGAGAGACGGGGGAGAGAGGGAGAGAGTGTGTGAGGAGCACTGCACTATCACTGAGCCACATTCAGTCTCCGCGCTTTGCTTTTTCCCCCCGCGTTGTGGATGTTACGCCGGACTAGGACTCACTTTTTCCCCGGGAATCGGAGCCTCGCGGCCGGGTAAGTTGCGCGCACCGACCCGCTCTTATGGCTCTTTTTCCATGGGTTAAACTTTGAAGATGTGCGGCGGTGGAATGAGGCTCGTAACGTGAGCCAACGCGGGGGGGGGGAATGATGCATGCGCGGCGCAACTGTTAAACCGTTATTGTGCAGATTTGTTGCTTTTTTTTAAAAAATGTGCGTGTTGTGCGTTAAAAAAGAACAACGAGGGGATAAAAGCTGACTGAATGGCCGCGCACGGGGGGCTCTGCTGGGCTGCACGGGACATCTGAGGGTCCGGTCTCTTGGTGCAATCTCTGCGTGCGCCCCGTGTCCACTTGTCATTGCGCTCTCCTTGATTTCACGCGGGACCCTCGGCGCTGGCTCGTCGCGCACATCCCCCGCACCGCAACGCTATTTTACGCACACATTCTTTTGCTGATGGCGCGCGGAAAAGCTTCAAAAATGCTGCTGACACCGGCCTACCCCGCTAGTTTATGTTAATTACCCCCCCCCCCCCCCTACACCACCACACGCTGGAGTCTGGAGGATGTCACATGCGCGCTATTGGCACGGACAGCAAAGCAGGCGTAATTGGCTGCGCGGAAGCAAGTGTCCAAGACTTGAGCGCACACGGCACAGTTTGGAGATGTCCCGTTGTGTGTAAGTGTGTGTAAGTGTGTAAGTGTGTAAGTGTGTAAGTGTGTAAGTGTGTAAGTGTGTGTGTGCGTGTGTGTGCGTCTTGAAGGTGAGGGTGGAGCCGCTGTCACTGTAAAGGGAGGCGTCTGCAAAAAGGCGATCGGGATGCAAGAGATGGGTTGAAATGCAAAGACGTGATTGGACGAGGGGGAGATGGATAGGCTCGTTTCATATGTTACATTACTGTCCTGTGAGGAGGCTTTTCATTACAAGCGTTTTTGCATAATGCGTTGAAAAAAAAAAGGATTGATGGAGCCAGATGTAATTTCATTTTTTTTTTCTTTTGCTCTGGTTAATGGTTTTGTGCTAATAGATTTACTGCTGATAACTGCAACATAGTGTGTCCCGTTATCTGTATCTGAGGGTAGTCTCTCTCTCTCTCTCTCTCTCTCTCTCTCTCTCTCTCTCTAGTATAAGCTGGCCACAACTGGTTTGTTATTGGATAATTTCAACGTTTTGTGCGTGATGAGCGGTTTGAATGTTCGCTTTATCATGGCAATGTTGTTTGAGATGATTTGAATTCCCTAGAGCTCTTGTTGGAAGTGAGTGGCGAGGCGGTTTGTGTGGAATAGAGCTGAGGATGTGGAGATTCTCTTTGGATTGGGTTCAAAATGGGCGTGAGAGGGACGGTTCATGCTCAGGGATGTCAGGATGATTCGGTTAATCGATAATCATGATTATTCAGGTCACAATATAAAAAAAACGATGATTGTGACAATTTTAGAAGCAAAATCAAGTCTTTTTAGTTCAATCTATAGCCTCAAAATATACCTAAATATGTTTTACCTGGCTGTTTTTGTCACATTTAACGTTATTTTGACTTATAGAAAAGGTTTATTTCGTAAAGCTAATCACAAACTTGACAAACACGTTAAAGAAAGAAAATTCACAAAATCCCTGTTGTGGTGTCACAGTCTAAATAATCATGAATAATCATTAAATCATCATGTTTTTTTCTCAATAATAATAATAATCGTAACTCTAAAATTTGATATCCTGACATCCCTATTCATTTTAGATGCTTTCAAAGTAAAGTCAGGGATGGTTTGGAGGAGATTTATTCACGAATTGAAAGCGAGTTTGTGTGTGAGAAAAAATAAAATCATTTCCAAAAGGATTAATTTTTGTTAAATTTTAATACGAGAGAATGAGAACCAACCATTTCTAATCAATATTAATCAAGATCTGCAGCCAATACTCAGTTAGTCAGCAATAGAAATGTTCTTGTATAGATTGTACCACTGATTAAAGTCTCACTTGTTGTGTTAAAGAAACTAATTCTGAAAAGCATTGGAAGACAACACGCAAACAATTGGGGCGGATCATTGTAACGGGACAAACTTGCGCTAACGTTGTTCAGTCTGTAACATTCTTCTCAGTTTGAGGCTGTCTATTTATTACTGTAGAGTTCCTGACCTCACACTGACAAACTGACCCCTCGGACTAAAACCAGCCCTGCCCACCAGGACGACTGAGAGGGCAAACGTGGGCTAACGGCAAGTTTATACTTCCTTTCAGATCAACACATCATGTCTACTGTCCAAGCACATGCAGATAATAGCGGGATAAGGATCCTTGTCCAAAAATGTGACTTTTTTCCATTTAATTTGATATCTGGACCTGAAAACTACCAATGCATTAAAGGTTCACTGTGTAACCTTTGCTATCTTTTTTTTTTTAAATTAAAGGTGTTTTTACAGCAAAAAAAAACTAAAACAAAACAAGTATTAAAGGGGCATGTGCTCAACTTTCTGCTGATTTACAGCATTTTCCGAACTATAAGTTGCACCTTTTTTCATAGTTTGGGCCGAGGTGCGACTTATACTTACATTTATACTTATACTCCAGTGCGACTTATATGTGATGTTATTTGTTATTTTCACACTTGCAACCGCATTTCATACTCCAGTGCAACTTATATATGTGTTTTTCTTCTCTATTATGCATTTTTTGGCTGGTGCGACTTATACTCCAGTGCGACTTATATATGTTTTTTTCTTCTTTATTATGCATTTTTTGGCTGGTGCGACTTATACTCCCGTGCGACTTATATATGTGTTTTTCTTCTCTATTATGCATTTTTTGGCTGGTGCGAGTTATACTCCAGTGCGACTTATATATGTTTTTTTTCTTCTTTATTATGCATTTTTTGGCTGGTGCGACTTATACTCCCGTGCGACTTATATATGTGTTTTTCTTCTCTGTTATGCATTTTTTGGCTGGTGCGACTTATACTCCAGTGCGACTTATATATGTTTTTTTCTTCTTTATTATGCATTTTTTGGCTGGTGCGACTTATACTCCAGTGCGACTTATAGTCCGGAAAATGCGGTAACTTGAAACATGGCCCGGCGGCGTCAAATGCTCGTCTCCGTGGATATAGTAAAGCAATAAGAGCTCCAAGGAGACAGGCAGGAGTCTTTAAAAGCAAAGTGCCAATGATGTGAGATTTATTTGTTTGACAATTCTCATAAAGTATTATTGACTGTGTTTGCGTCTAAGACCGGACGCGATACACGCCTCACGATACGACAATATCACCATTTTGCGATAATCGATATGTTGCTCGTGATATGGTACAATATCCCCACATTTTTTTTTAAAGAACCCAATACATTTTAACAACTTCTTAGTCAAACCATGAACTGCACAAACTACATAAACTTAAATACACTTTATTATGATTAAATACATTTTAATCATCAATACGTCAAATGTTTGGCGTAAAGTTTCCTTTCTTTAAACCAAATCATTCGTGAAATGATACCAAAAAAATGACTCATGGCGATATATCGATTCAGCAGCGCACGATATCGATACTGTACCATCAAATTTAGTATCACGGTATTTCGATATCCTGACATTTTAGCCGTATTTTTTCATATATATATATTTTTTTCACATTTTTCTAAACAAATAGATGAAAATTAGAAAATAACCAGAGAGTACAAAATAAAATAAAACCACACATCATCTAAACATAAATACAAACAGGCATATTTGAATTAAAACAACCATCAAATTTCGTCCAAAGTCTATTGAATTCGCCCATTTCTAAATGTTGTCATTTTTTCCATTTGTCGAATGTCTGCCACGATCTCAGTCCAGTCCTTCATCGCCGGTGTGGTTCATCCCTTTTCCCTGCCACCAGAAGTATAACCCAAATGTGTCCACCGATCGTGTCCACGGCAGGAGTT
>NW_027315724.1:33270420-33275420 GCF_026437365.1 Eucyclogobius newberryi
GCGTCGCACCAGCTCCGTTCTCAAGAAACTCTCGACAATTTTTCATGTTTCTTAATACGTTAAATAGGAAGAATTTTAGAGGAGCACGAACCTCATTTCTCTGGTGGAGGGTCTGTCACCTGCTTGTTTTCATGTAGATGCTTTTGCTTTGCCTGGAATGTTCCGCAGTCTGACATTACTGTGATATATCTTGCATTTATTTTACATTATGACTGTTTTATTGCTACAAAAAATATACTGAAAAACATACTTTCTGGGAGTGAATAAGGGCGTTGCACATGTGTAGTAGCTACGGAAAACATTACACATGGGACCGTCTCTCCACAGATCTGACCTGTGCATGGATTTCAAAATGATAAGAATGTAGGACCGTTGGCATAGCGAAATATGATATCTTTTGAATGGGGAAAAAGTCCTCAAATTGTTGCATAAAATGGTTTGCTGAAACCCATGAAGAGAACATGGCACTGTGACATCACCCGCTTTGCTCTATGGAGATGTTTAATGCTTTACAGTGGAACATTCCAGATCTCCATGTGTACGAGCACCACCTAAATAACTTTACCATGAGAATTTACATAGTGCACCTTTATTCACATCATTTTATATTATTTCGTCTTGGATTTAATTCTGATGTGTCAATACGTATTAGGTGTAAGAAACTTTGACAACATCCCAACGGCTTCTTGTTATGGCTCATCCATAAGATATGTTGTTGCGCGTCGTACTATGATGTGTTGTTGTGTACTTTGAGGTACGGCACATCGAGCTTCATTAGCACACTTTTCCATTTCATTCAAAGTGTAAAAATGTGTTGTTTGTAGTTGCTCATGGTGAATATGTAGTAACTCGCTTCATGTTTTTTCTGCATAGTACGTATGTGGTAACACCGTTCTCAGAGCATGATCCCACACAAGACAGGGATGCTAACCGCTCTGCCACGCAAAGTACTGTACATAATGATACGTCACTATCAATACGAGTATATCCTTAACTCATTGCCGTGCGGCGACTCGATTTAATCTCTCCGAGCACATTTGAATGGTAAAAAGCAGAAAATGAACAACAATTGTGGCTCGCTGCTGAAGAGATACTTCGCGTTCAGACCGAGCAGCACTTAGCATTGCATTATAAAGGCCACATTTTCACCAACGACCTTATGGCTCATTTTTTCCTGAATCAAGGGCTCTTTCATTTGGATACAAAAGATATTGCTTTGAGTCTGTTTGAAGCCTCCATCTAAAAATAATGGCCACTGGATCATGTAACTCAGATGAATAGAGGTGGGAGAGTACAGAGCTGGTTATCAGCTGAAACGCAATTATGATTTATCAATGGCACTTTAAGGTATTACAAAAGAACACAAGTGGATATTTGCTATAAGCTGCATTTGTTATTTTAATGAGATAAACCCACAGGTTCAGAACAAATTGAAATAGGGTTTGAGACATTTCTGACCGTTCCCTCTCTATTTTATAATTGTGTATTTGGGTCTCAAAACTCCTGCCATGGACACAATAAATGGATATATTCAGAACATACTTTTGGCAGCTGGGAAAAAGGCAATTACAAGGAAGTGGATGACAAAAACCTCACCGATGGTTAAGGACTGGGACTGACATTGTAATAAACATCTGAAACTTAACTTGGAAATGGCAATTGGACTTACTGTGCCTTCATTTTATTTGTCATTATTTGTGATTTATTTTTTATAATTTTCATTATTATTACTAATAATAATAATATGTATTTATTGTCCAGCTCTCTGGTTCTGTTTCTTGTTTTTATTTGTACTTATTTAAAAAGAAAAAAGGAGTTTGAGAATAATATAGATATGGATATTGTTAATTCAGATTCACAATTTTATGTTAAATAGATACATAGGTAATATAATCTTCACTTTTCATGATTTACACACAACCAAAACTACTTTCTAAATACTTTTTATTCTTGTGTGGTTGTAATATTTTTTTTTTAACCTAAATAACTTGCATTTGGCCTGTTTCACTATATTTTCACTATATTCTTCCATATCAACCACTTCCTATCTCCCTCTTGAAAAACCCCATGTTCCCCCATATTTTCTGATCATAGTCTTGATGCGCGTCCCGATAAGACGTCTCCAAACCGCTTGTACTTTCGTTGCCAATCCATCACCCCTGTCAAATCCCCCCGTCTCCCCACTCTCAGCCCAGTGGTTCTGACATATGTGGGAAGAGTTCACCATTAAACTCGGCTGTCTGCGGCTTGGACCACTGCTCCGAATCACAGCACGAGCGGCCACTTGAATCATCGGAGCGTTCCCACTCCGCTCCCCTCGTCCCGGGCCCGGAGAGGTCCGAGATTCCCGTGGTTTTCCGGACCGTGGAGCTAAAAAAAAAAAACCCGCAAGCTTCTCGTCTGACCACGTCTTGATTGTAAAAGAGCTCAACGGTATGGAGAGTGGCGCTCCGGAGCAATCGTGTTATTTTTAGTTGAGTGAGTGACACATTCTGGACATGGATAGAATAGTTCAGTCAGTGACACAAAATAAGGACACGCCCTCTCACCCAGTGTTCTTCGTGTTTACCACATTGCAGCATACTGAGGGCGTCGAAAATAGAAAGCAAGATGTATCAAATAATGTCGTTCAATGTTATGTATATGAGCCACTATTTGCCTATTTAGCTATTTTGAAGTATCTTAAATAAATAAATATACTTTTAATCTGTCCATCTTTGGTCTGGTCATTATTTTTTCCAACTAAGGATAGTCCAATACTTAAAAAAACAAGTGCTTTGTCTATATTGTTCCACAGCATGACATTAAATGAGTCCGTGCAGGTATTCAAAAGTCTTTTTTAGTAATTAAAAATACAAAAAGTGACATTGATACATTCAGATTGTAAGAGCGACAGTCGTTTCGTCGATTAAACCGTCGGTCAACGGTGTCTTAAGCTTTTCTTAGTTGACTAAATGTCTTATTGGCATCGTGAGAATGAATCAGGGCCGTGACAGAAAGGATACGACAGATTTAGCTGGAGTTTCCATGTATTCAGCTTCTAAAACATATGAAAGGGCTTTTCTCAAGTCGATACTGATTGAATTTACAAAGTCGTATGATCTTTTGTGGGCACATTAAGTCAGATATCAGATTATGGTCTGCGTCTCGTTGCCTTGTTGTCGACAAATGGATGAAAGGCACGTCTTTAGTCAACCACGAATTTCCTCGGTCGACTACAACCCTAATCGCCGCGGAGAACAAGGCGGACGCTCCGACAGTTCCATGTAGTGCACCTAGAGTTCTTCTAGGTCTCTCACTCTTTCCCCTTCACCCCAGCTCCCCTTCTTCTTCTCCCCTTCTCCCA
The DNA here is from genome assembly GCF_026437365.1 of Eucyclogobius newberryi. Lineage (NCBI taxonomy): Eukaryota > Metazoa > Chordata > Actinopteri > Gobiiformes > Gobiidae > Eucyclogobius > Eucyclogobius newberryi. The sequence continues at coordinate 33,273,767 of NW_027315724.1, forward strand.
CCACACTCCCCTCTGACCCCCAAGTCTCAGAGCAGGTCCGGGGGGGGGGTTGCTTTTTGTTCTTGCAGCTCCACAGTTTGCTTCTGGAAATGCCATCTCCGCCCTTCCCCCCACGTTTGCGCGCCCTCTCCCCTTCATGTGCCTGTCCCGGGGGCTTTGTGAGCGGCTGTTCATGCCAAATGCCAGCACTCTTCCTCCTCCACCCCCCCCCTCCGAAAACCTCTTGCCTCTGTTCTCTCCCCTCTCGCTCTCTATCTCCAGTCCCCCCCCCCATGGACCGTGGACCCGGCCTGGACTGGTTTGGGACGGGGGCTGGGATTGGTGCGGCGGGTGTTTGTGAAGTTTGGTGGATGCTTTGTCTTCTTTTCATTGTGGGATATTTATGGAAGCGCCGTCTTGAAGTCTTGGGCGCGGAATGTCAGCGTTAAATGGATTCGACTGGAGGTTAATGAGTAATGCTCCCATACGCCGCTCATTTATGGATTAATAATGGTGTTTTGACCTCTGCTACAGATGCTTTTGCACGGTTTGATGTTGACAAAAGAACACTCGTAGGATTATGGATAAATAATGACAATAAGCACTTGTAAAAATAGCAATATACAGTACATGACTAAAGCCGTCCACTAAACGCGTGAACAATGATGAACATAAACGAGTTAAGAAACCTTTTTTTTCATCTCTGTGGCTGTTGATTCGACAAACATTTATGAAACCTGTTGCACTTTTCCAAAGGTGTGGTGCCAACTGCTACTACATTCCCTTATGTGTTTCCAGGCTGTGCAATTCATCTAATTGTAACCAAGGGATTCCAGATTCAGTCATTTCTAATTGTTAATGATCAGTTCATAAGTCTTTTTAAACTGTCAATTTTTAGTACGTTTTTAATTTTATGCATGCCTTACTTGATATATTTTGCCAATATTGTTTTTCATTGTTGTATGTTGTATCTTAGCGCCGAAGTAAGTTCCCATTTTGTTGAATTTTGTTCACTGGAAATGGCAATAAACCTTTTTCTGATTTGATTTTTTAATGGGAAGTTCTACAGCCAGTAAAAGCAAGTGGTTTGGAATTCAAACTTTGGAGGAATTGTTGTTGTTGTTGTTGTTGTTGTTGTTGTTGTTGTGGTACTGTTAATGGCGGTTGGCAGACAACGGGAAAAGGTGCATTTACCGCCACCAGCTGTAGTCGTAGGTCTTCAAAGTATGTGGTTTGACAAACACGTCGCGTTTGCCTTTTATTTATAACGATTCGGACGCGGTTTTTGCTCCGGTTTGAAAAAGCTGCAGCAAAAATAGACGTCGCTATACTGTATAAAATAAGAAGTAAAAAAAGGAAAGAGAGAGAAAGAGAGATAAGGAGAAAAAAAGAAAAGATCCATAAAAATGAAGAACATGTGATTATGATTATTCTTTGGGGAGTTAAATGGCTCTGAAAAGTACCTGATATTTAAACGAATGACACATGGCTTAAATATTTGAAGTCATATTGGTTTTATATTGGTCATCTTTTTCAATAACACTATTGTACAAATAAAACGGTGTTGTTCAGACCAGCGATGGACAGATTTGTGTTTAAACTTGCAACACAAACCACAGGATAAGATGTAGCTTCATTGCACTTTTTCTTTACTGAGATAAAAACAGTGATTTAA
>NW_027315724.1:33277920-33285420 GCF_026437365.1 Eucyclogobius newberryi
CAAAGCATCAGTTTTACCCCAAATCACTAAATCCATTGAATTCTTCTTCCTTTGTGTCACTTCTAAACAACTCCACAAACTCCAGAGGAAGAGGAAGTGCAGATTCTTCTTCTGCGTCACTTAGAGCCTCGAGCGCCCTCTTGTGGTTGTCAGTGTGAAAATAACGAATAATTTCACATATAAGTCGCTCCGGAGTATAAGTTACACCCCGGCCAAACTATAATAAAAGGTAAAAGACTAAACATTATGAAAGGCCGTGACAAATGTTTTAAACGTTATTGCTTTTGTCACTCATTATGCAGTCATGCATTCACGTCGTTTTCTCGGCTGTAACTCGAGATTTTAGCCCCGACTGGACAAGTTTCACCTGCTGCGTTTTGTGAAATCATTCGAACACAATACTTTTACATCCATCTCCGCGCTTTGTAAAACCACTGACCGTGTTACTTAGCATCTGGCGACGCGGGCGATTGTCAAACGGCGACGAGCGTTCTCAGAGATTGCGTTGCCTGTTTTGCATTTCCATGTTTTTCGCAGCCTCCCTCTGATCTGCCATCTTGACGATCTGTCTGGGAGTAAGTGGCCCGCTCTAACAGACGCTGGCAACATTATTAAAACAATGATCTCATCTAATGGTTCAGGGAGAGCCGCCGATGATTTAGTGACGGAAAACTGATACGGGGACTCGAATCGTCTCACCCAGCTCCGAGTTTGTGTTATTGCGTTTCCAGATGCTGCCCACACTTCTTCAGCAGGAAGTGAGTGTGGTTCTCATGCTTTTTTTAGGAACAATTTTCAAGCCCATTGAGTAGACATGATCAGATACTCACTGAAACGCTCAAAACGGCATTATCTTAAACGTTACAGTGCGGAAGTTGATAGAAAACGCGTCATTTTCCCACCGACGTCTTCCGGTAAAATCAATCTTTCTGTCCGATCACATCTGTTTATCTGAAATGGGGCGGATTCAGTGCGGCGCTTTGATTCTCCGATTGGGCCGGTATTTTGCTTTGATCGGACGCGGCGTATCGTTCTGGACTGCAGTGTCATACACGTGTCCGACATCGCTGAAAAGTGCGGTCAAACATGGACGACGTTTAGATTTTTAGATATTTAGCCCGTAGAACAATTGTGCGAGAGATTCTTTCTTTGCTCACGTTCATCACTCGCTCGCCACTCTTCCATCCCTCTGACCAACAGTGCACAAGTGGATTTGGATTTGAAGATTTTGACTGAAAAAGAGTTGTGATCGTTCTAAAATTTTAACGTTCTAAAGGAAGCTCTGGTCCAACCCACGGACAATACTATTCAACCTCAGCAGCTCTTAAAAAGCCACCCAATCTGGCAACACTGCGCTAAACTTACATGCTTGTCTTGGCTAGAAAATATTGTTTTGAAAATATGCAATCTTTGAATATTGAGTATATGGATTAAAATTTGAAAAAAATGCTACAAAAAGAGCTGATTAACATGAGACTGAAAGACGTTATTTTGATTCATTTGAGAGACATTTCATAAATAAACCTCAATGAATTCATGTTTTAACACATTTTTATTGGATTTACTTAAAGGTGGTATGGACGATATTTTTCAGCAAATTTTTTATCATATTTCCTCGTGGCGTGGATAAATCATTTGTCCTGCCACGTATCAATCATAAAACGCACCTACCGCTCACCTGCAGCCGCGTCAGGTTTGTCCTCATGTTTCCGCGTGCCTAAGCGCATGGATCTATCATAATATAGTTCCCTCAGTGTACGGGGCAAAATGAAGACGGAGAAAGACAGTTCGAGCTGACGCAGAAGTGGACAGAAATCTACGGGAGATGAGAGATGCGATGTGATCCGTTGCGCTAATAAACAAACGCACGTGTGTGTTGTATCGGTCCGCACGGGGGAGTGGCATGTGCACTTCCGCCTGCGTTCTCAAATCGCCGAAAAATTGTCCATTGCGCCTTTAATATTGTCTGAATATTGTCATCAAGAAACTCCCAAAAAGTACAGTATATCTCCAGAATTAAGATAAGATAAGATATTCCTTTATTGTCCCACATGGGGAAATTTCATTGGTGCAACGCAGGTAGATACAGAGGTAGATCCAGAAGAACAGATCACTTATAGGAAGTCTGAAAAACACTTTCACTAGAAGATCTCCTATAAATAAATAAAAACTCCCATAGACAAATAAATAAATAAATACCATTGCATGTGATCCCGACAGTAATTGCACATGAATATGTGTCACGACAGCACATAGATTGCACATGAATTTCACAGTAATTGCACATATGACAGAATTGCACATCAGTATTAGGTTAGGTCAGTATTGCGACGGGATAACGTGGCGATCTCCGGGTAAGACGACAGTTCTCCGCAGTTTCATGAGTTCCTCCTTTGTGGAAACGCGGTACGGCACCGGCCGGGGGGCGGGGCCGGAGCCGGGGGGCGGGGCCGGAGCCGGGGGGCGGGGCCGGAGCCGGGGGGCGGGGCCGGAGCCGGGGGACTCAGAGCCAAAACACATCGCCACGACACGACGAAAACACTCAATCCAGCCGAATAAAGTCAAAACAAGTTAATTTAAAGCGATTCCAGTGCGTGTCCCGATCGTTCGTGAAGTTCCTCTTTCATATAAACGTGTATATAAACGTGTACCGACGACACGCCGTACTTTAGCGCGGCCGGAGGGCGCGGGGGGGGGGGGGGCTGGTGGGCTCGCTCGGAGCTAGCTCACGTCACAACAACACAACGAACGCAACGAAAAACGCTCAAATCCAGCCGAAAAAAGTCAAAAACAGTTGAATTAAAAAACTATTCCAGCGCGTGTCCCTATCGTACAGTAAAATAGAAAAAATATACTAACTATATTTACAAAATATAGGAGATAAAGCACAATAAGTGTGAGAAAGAAGAGAGAGCGTTTACACCGGGCTGCCAGCTGTACCAGCGCCTTATGACGCTGGTACAGCGTCATAAGGTAAAAGTAAAAGTCCCAGAACACATTAAACACATTAAACACATTAAACACATTAAACACATTAAACACATTAAACACATTATTATCTCACTATCGTAAATGACATTTCCCGTCGATTGTTGAAGTTGTCCTGACTCCTGTTTACAGCTCCAACCAAAACTGTCTCTTCTCTTTTCATCCATCAAAACACACGGAGAACAACGCACCCCTTTGAGAGACGCGAGTCCACTCCGTCTCACTTTGTCCGCCAGCGACAGCGCCGGCGACATTTAGAGGAACCCATTTAAATTTCAATGGTGGAATTTGCTTTGCTTTGTGAGGAGTCGCCGCGTCGACCTTTGCGTCCGATCCTACGCGGGCCGTTCGCGGTCCCGCCTCGAGGCCCTCAAAGGCTCTGACACACAACCGCTGACAAATGACTACAAAACGGGCTCTTGTCAAACAGAATGTGACGAGTCAACGCCGCTGTTTATACAGTCGCTGACAGGAAACGTCGTGTATGTAACAAACGACTTTTAAAATCAGTTTTCGGACTCGCGCTCTGTTGTTGTTGTTGTTTTTGCGCTTTGGAGGGTTCTGACGGAAACATCCCCCGAAAAAAGAGACGACCCTGTTCGATCATCGAGCGACAAAGCTGCACTATGGGACCTTTCTGCTTTGCTTTGCCTGGAATATTGCACAGTATGGCTTTAAACCTCTCTATCTCCGTGGAGACGAGCAGGCATGGGGCGATATTGAAGTTTTGTGTCAGGATTTTCATGACCAACATAATTGCAATTAACTGTAATATTAGCAAAAGATTACACTCTGAAATGTTATTTATATTCATCATTATACTATTATAAATAAGTTGCATGTTTATTACTATTACAAAATGCCACTTTTGTTAAACTGTGACCAAACAAAACTGAAATTGTTACCGTATTTTCCACACTATAAGGCGCACTGTCAATGAACGGTCTGTTTTGGATTATTTTTCATATATAAGGTGCACCGGACTTGCTTCTAAAACTATCCTAATTATTATTTTACCCCAGTACGGATTTACAGACAGCTCTTGGGTTCAAATGAGACTGCTGTGTGTTGTTTGCATCTAATTATGACACATTTCATCATCCGAGAACCAGGAAGTGCGCTCGTTAGTTGTCGTTCGCTTCACTGAGACTGAAACTCCGCTCTGGAAGTCGTGAAAAGAACGTTTTAACTCGGTGAACAATGAGGATGCTCGTATTGTTATTCTAACTTTAAGATTAAAGAAACTCTGGTACGGCTCCTTTAATCCTCACCGTAGGGTTGTCAAAAGTATCATAACCCATACTAACACTAGGATCGAAACTAGATACTCATTTGAACAAGTATTGATACTAAAAAAATCCAACAAAAAGGACAAAATGTGACTTATCGAGTTATATTGAGCTTTATCAGAAGTGGAATCGAACCACAATGTTTAATAAAGAAAGTACAATTATTTTGCGTTTGGGGATGTCACTCTCTTGTTTAAAACCTTGACCTGAAAAAGATCATTTTAATTATAATTTTTGAGAGAAGTATACTTATTATTTACCTTATTGAAATTGAGTTTGACATTTTAGAACACTAGAACACATCCTTTTAAATTGAACTTGTTGTCAAAATCTCCATTGTCCATTCCGGGTGTTTGTGGCAGATGCGTGGCTCACTTTGCAGAGTCAGGGCCCCCTTCTGCCGCACACAGCCCCCCGGCTCCTCCACTCTTATTTATGGGGCGACGCTTGGCTTGTTTTCACTTAATTTGTTTAGCCTTACCTGATGTCAGCGGCGAGAATGAGTAAAGAGCTTGTCTCAACACATCATTGACTGAAACATAATTACTTTTCACAACCATCGCCTGTTATTTAGTGTCGTACCGTGTTAATCACATATAGAGTTATGAGTGTATTTTGTCTTGATTTGAAAATGCTTTGTGTGAATACTACATAGCTAATATCGATGTCGGTGTGGAGGACTGTGGGCGCTTTGGTTTGGCAACTACAGATTGTGATTGGACCAGTAACAGAAGCGACAAATAAACGTATGTGATTAATGGACAAATTCATGGGCCAAACTGACTCATCTATAAGAATTATAGCTGCGCAGTTCATCAAATTTTAATCTGTCATTGGGTCTTTTTGATCGAGAGGTCTACAGCCAATCCTCTGTGAGGTAAATCAGACTTTGGAGAAAGAAATTTGACTATTTTATGTGTATTAAATAGCATTATTTATTATTTAAAGTCTGTATTAATCATATCAAATAACACTGAAGGCCGAGAAACACAACATTCAATTAATTAAAAAGTAGTGATGGATCAATAGAAGGATTTTATGTATTTTTTTGCGAAATTTCCCAGTGAATATGTTTATTTTGTTTTATTCATTTTATTCATTTTATTCATTTTATTCATTTTATTCATTTTATTCTATTTATTCTATTTATTCTATTAATTCTATTTATTTTATTTATTCTATTTATTTATTTTATTTATTTTATTGCCTACTTTGTCTAATTTAATTAATTAGAAATACTTGCATTTTAGGGAGATTAGGGAACAGTAGTTTGTAATATTCCAGCCAAATCTGTACAGACGCTCGTGAAAGGTGCATCGGGAATTGCATCTGGCGTAAAAAAACTAAAATAACATACGTCGAGACAAAAACCCTCCACTTTGATAAGGTCAGCGCTGAAGAACATAAAGGTACGAAGAACACCAATTATGAGCTTTCTCGCTGCACCAAACAGAACAGAATGTAACGCCGCTCGCTATAGGAAGCGCTGCTATATTTAAACCTATAGAACACAGTATTCTGTTGTATCTGCACGCCGCAGCTGCTGAGGAGGTGAAACCTGACACGCCCCAGACGACTCAAACGAAGGGCAGTAACTGGTGACGGTTTTGAGTCATCCGGGCGTAAAATATATCCAAGAACAAATAACAATAATAACAATAAAAATAACAATAAATCAATAGTTTTTTTAATGCTACATCGTTTAGCTTTCATCGCTACAAAACATACAAATCTAACATGGAAAAGCATTAGGGAGAAGCTCAAAAAAGACCTGGCCCTATCTCGCAATGGAAAGCTACGTTCCTCTAAAACAGAGGTAAATGCTTAGTGTAGGTTGCACTTTTTACTAAATTTAGCCCATTTTGGTCCTGACGCTGACTTGATTTGTTCCTGTTCCAGTCTTTGTTTAGTCTTGATTAGCCATGTCTCGAATAGTGATACATTTATCGTGCGAGAAAACGTCACGATTTAACAATTATTCTTGATTAATGAGATAATTACAAAACAACTGTCTTTAAATCTTTAATTTCCTTTCATGCTATTCCTCAAGTTTGTAACCATCTTTGTGAAATCCAACTTTCTGAATGACAAAATCAAGTTAATGTGAGGAAAAATAGCCTGATAAAAAAGCACATTTACATTTAGGTCTATTTTTTGGGCTTGATTTTGTTTCTAAAGTTGTCAGAATTGTTATTATTGTGGTTCTTAAGACGACATTGTCACCAGAATCATCACGATCGATGGTTAACCGATTAATCCTGATCTAGTCCAGGTTTATATTCACTTTTAGTCCCCGTTTATTACGTGGTAAAGGCTTTTTATTCCTCCCACATCTAAACTGATTTGGCTCAACAACAAAATCATCTTTTTTGTACCTCCGTGTGGACATTTCGAGGCTCATTTCTGCCTAATCTCTCGCAAACCAAATGCCATTTCCACAGTCTGAGTTCTTGGTGCCAGTGGAAAACCATTATAATCCACACAGACGCAAATATCCTCACTAATAAAGTCAACCCGGGACGGCTGAAGCTCTGAGTGTAATGACTTAATCCTTGTAAATCAGTTTGTTCTTAGGTAGAATTCAATTTTCACAAAACCTAATAACTGTGTTCGCCAAATCCAGAGGAGGCATGTTTCCTTCCTCAGCCATTTCATCTGATTTAATCTCTTTGGGATAAACACGGCGCTAATCTAATTACCGCCGTTGTTCGTGGCGCTGGATTCGTGGCTTTTCATCGGGGATCACCGGAAATGCCGCATTATTAATTAAAGTAGGATTGTAATTAAGAGCCATAAATACACGTTTGACTTACCACTAGTTAAAGGGGGCCCCGCGCGACCTCTCTGGGTCCGTCACGCGCCGAACTGAACGGGATTGAACGCGTTTGTCTCCGTGGAAACAAGCAGGAGATTCAGATTAAGCCAAGTTACAGGTCAGATCTGTGGAGAGGCGAGCCTTAAGAATGCATGTTTTTCAGTGTTATTTAGCAATGAAAAACACTGATAAGCTTTGACATGGAAACAACAAAATTGTCCATTCTGCAGCTAAATATGTTTTGTGATTTCATTTGAATGTGTTTCTACAGATTTATGAGTCTTTTCTCTAAATGCATAAAGAGATTTCAACAGAACGTACTGAAGGATTCATTATGACATATTCAAAGCCTGATTTATTCAAGTTTTAATTCAAAATAAGGGTGAAATTTGAATTTTTTACATGCTG
>NW_027315724.1:33290420-33497326 GCF_026437365.1 Eucyclogobius newberryi
CTGCCGTATTACAGGAGGGTCCACCACCTGCCGTTTTAGAGGAGGGTCCACCACCTGCTGTATTAGAGGAGGGTCCACCACCTGCTGTATTAGAGGAGGGTCCACCTCCTGCTGTATTAGAGGAGGGTCCACCTCCTGCTGTATTAGAGGAGGGTCCACCACCTGCTGTATTAGAGGAGGGTCCACCACCTGCTGTATTAGAGGAGGGTCCATTAAACGTCATTATTTCCTCGGCTAAGTTAAAGGTTATTATTTTTTATCTGTGATTTTCTTTTGAAAATGCTTTAGATCACCTGGGCATTAGTATTTCACATCTTAAAATGGTGTCTACATTTGGAAAACACACTTTGTGGACAGTTTCCAATCAGGCGTTTGGATAAATGAAGCCTTTGGGCAACGTGAACGCTACGCCATGTCGTCGAGAGCGCCATTCGATTGGTCCGCTGACGGTTTATGGACTTACAAACGCACGGATTAAAGTCGTTTTTGCTTAGCGTGCGTCCTTTAAGACTGAACATAAATCAAAACGAGATCAAATTATAGGAAGGAGTTTTTTCAGGTGAAATATTCAGACATCTGCTGTACTTACGCCTACACCTCTTCACCCACAGCACAGAAATATAATGTCCTGAGCTTCCCTGCACTACTTTACTCTATTAAGTGATTTGTTCCCATTATTGCAGAGGTCTTTTTCCAGAAGTATTGTGTTTCTTCTGCCCATTTAAACAGTGAGTAGGAGGAGTAAATGAACTATTTCAGATGATGTGCAGTGGCAGTGATTACGAGCGCTCTGCCTGTGCATACAAAACAACAGTGAAGCTCCGCGATCATGTAACAGGGCCCGGAGCATGTGTAATAGGGCTGAAAATCTCGCTCCCAGTCAAAACCAGTGAGAACCGCTAACAACGCTAACAACCGCTAACACGCACAACCCGCGCAGGCAAGTGGGGTCAACTGTCAAGTGGGCCATATGCTTGCGCACTTATCCGCTGTGATTTTCGGACTTCCCGGCCATTAAACGACACTTAGCCGCTCATTTCTCGCGCCGCGCCTGTTTGCAGCGCTCAGAACGCTCCGTTTGACTGTGTTTTTCTTCCGAATCCTCGGGCTCATTTCGGGAGCTCATCTGCGGTAACATTAGACGACGCAGGAGTGCTCACAGATGGAGGCGAGAGGGCGAGCTGCTGCTTGTCTCTGCTCCCGTGGAAAAGAGCGCTTATGTGTGAATGTGTCAAACACTTTGTATGAAGGGTATGAAGGGTATGAAGGGTATGAAGTGTATGAAGGGTATGAAGGGTATGAAGGGTATGAGGTGTATGAAGTCTATGAAGTGTATGAAGTGTATGAAGGGTATGAAGGGTATGAAGGGTATGAGGTGTATGAAGTCTATGAAGTCTATGAAGTGTATGAAGTGTATGAAGGGTATGAAGGGTATGAAGGGTATGAAGTCTATGAAGTCTATGAAGTCTATGAAGTGTATGAAGGGTATGAAGGGTATGAAGGGTATGAGGTGTATGAAGTCTATGAAGTGTATGAAGTGTATGAAGGGTATGAAGGGTATGAAGGGTATGAAGGGTATGAAGTCTATGAAGTGTATGAAGTGTATAAAGGGTATGAAGGGTATGAAGGGTATGAAGGGTATGAAGTATATGAAGTCTATGAAGTGTATGAAGGGTATGAAGTGTATGAAGGGTATGAAGTGTATGAAGTCTATGAAGGGTATGAAGGGTATGAAGTGTATGAAGGGTATGAAGTGTATGAAGGGTATGAAGTGTATGAAGGGTATGAAGGGTATGAAGTGTATGAAGTGTATGAAGGGTATGAAGGGTATGAAGGGTATGAGGTGTATGAAGGGTATGAAGTGTATGCAGGGTATGAAGGGTATGAAGGGTATGAAGTGTATGAAGGGTATGAAGTGTATGAAGGGTATGAAGTGTATGAAGGGTATGAAGGGTATGAAGTGTATGAAGGGTATGAAAGGTATGAAGTGTATGAAGTGTATGAAGGGTATGAAGGGTATGAAGGGTATGAAGGGTATGAAGTGTATGAAGGGTATGAAGTGTATGAAGGGTATGAAGTGTATGAAGGGTATGAAAGGTATGAAGTGTATGCAGGGTATGAAGGGTATGAAGGGTATGAAGTGTATGAAGGGTATGAAGTGTATGAAGGGTATGAAGTGTATGAAGGGTATGAAGGGTATGAAGGGTATGAAGGGTATGAAGGGTATGAAGGGTATGAAGTGTATGAAGGGTATGAAGGGTATGAAGGGTATGAAGTGTATGAAGGGTATGAAGGGTATGAAGGGTATGAAGGGTATGAAGTGTATGAAGGGTATGAAGGGTATGAAGGGTATGAAGTGTATGAAGGGTATGAAAGGTATGAAGTGTATGAAGTGTATGAAGTGTATGAAGGGTATGAAGGGTACAAAGGGTGAATTAGGGCTGTCAAAAGAAAGATTATTGGGTAAAATACATAATTACTAGTTTAAGTCATAATATGTCATGGTAATTTTGAAAATTCAGTATATACAAAAAAAAAAAAAAGTTACCTAAATGTGAAGTGTGTGTGTGTGTGTGTGTGTGTGTGTGTCGAATGTCGAGTCTTTTCCATCAAACTTGTGTTTGATATTTCAGTATCGTGGCAGTACTAGTTGGCATCTTCAAGATATTTCATCCTTCAGGCTTTTGGTTTGCACAAATATGTAATTCTGTGAGTGGAATGGATGAATAATTTACTATGATACTCGTGGAACAATTATAATACACCATTTTAAAGGAACAAGTGAAATACAGCATTGTAATAGCGTGAAATAGGGGTGTAACAACGATGTAACATATTGTGTTACAGAGGTGTAAGAGAGGTGTAATATATGTGCTACAGAGGTGTAATATATGTGCTACAGAGGTGTAATATATGTGCTACAGAGGTGTAATATATGTGCTACAGAGGTGTAAGAGAGGTGTAATATATGTGCTACAGAGGTGTAATATATGTGTTACAGAGGTGTAATATATGTGCTACAGAGGTGTAATATATGTGCTACAGAGGTGTAAGAGAGGTGTAATATATGTGCTACAGAGGTGTAATATATGTGTTACAGAGGTGTAATATATGTGCTACAGAGGTGTAATATATGTGCTACAGAGGTGTAATATATGTGCTACAGAGGTGTAAGAGAGGTGTAATATATGTGCTACAGAGGTGTAATATATGTGTTACAGAGGTGTAATATATGTGCTACAGAGGTGTAATATATGTGCTACAGAGGTGTAAGAGAGGTGAAATATATGTGCTACAGAGGTGTAATATATGTGCTACAGAGGTGTAATATATGTGCTACAGAGGTGTAATATATGTGCTACAGAGGTGTAATATATGTGCTACAGAGGTGTAAGAGAGGTGTAATATATGTGCTACAGAGGTGTAATATATGTGTTACAGAGGTGTAATATATGTGCTACAGAGGTGTAATATATGTGCTACAGAGGTGTAACATATGTGTTACAGAGGTGTAATATATGTGCTACAGAGGTGTAACATATGTGTTACAGAGGTGTAATATATGTGCTACAGAGGTGTAATATATGTGTTACAGAGGTGTAATATATGTGCTACAGAGGTGTAACATATGTGTTACAGAGGTGTAATATATGTGCTACAGAGGTGTAATATATGTGTTACAGAGGTGTAAGAGAGGTGTAATATATGTGCTACAGAGGTGTAACATATGTGTTACAGAGGTGTAAGAGAGGTGTAATATATGTGCTACAGAGGTGTAAGAGAGGTGTAATATATGTGCTACAGAGGTGTAAGAGAGGTGTAATATATGTGTTACAGAAGTTTAATATATGTGCTACAGAGGTGTAATATATATGTGCTACAGAGGTGTAATATATGTGCTACAGAGGTGTAATATATATGTGCTACAGAGGTGTAATATATGTGCTACAGAGGTGTAATATATGTGCTACAGAGGTGTAATATATGTGCTACAGAGGTGTAATATATGTCTTACAGAGGTGTAACATATGTGTTACAGAGGTGTAATATATGTGCTACAGAGGTGTAAGAGAGGTGTAATATATGTGCTACAGAGGTGTAATATATGTCTTACAGAGGTGTAACATATGTGTTACAGAGGTGTAATATATGTGCTACAGAGGTGTAATATATGTGCTACAGAGGTGTAATATATGTCTTACAGAGGTGTAACATATGTGTTACAGAGGTGTAATATATGTGCTACAGAGGTGTAATATATGTGCTACAGAGGTGTAAGAGAGGTGTAATATATGTGCTACAGAGGTGTAATATATGTCTTACAGAGGTGTAACATATGTGCTACAGACGTGTAACATATGTGTTACAGAGGTGTAATATATGTGCTACAGAGGTGTAATATATGTGTTACAGAGGTGTAAGAGAGGTGTAATATATGTGTTACAGAGGTGTAACATATGTGCTACAGACGTGTAACATATGTGTTACAGAGGTGTAATATATGTGCTACAGAGGTGTAATATATGTGCTACAGAGGTGTAAGAGAGGTGTAATATATGTGCTACAGAGGTGTAATATATGTCTTACAGAGGTGTAACATATGTGCTACAGACGTGTAACATATGTGTTACAGAGGTGTAATATATGTGCTACAGAGGTGTAATATATGTGTTACAGAGGTGTAAGAGAGGTGTAATATATGTGCCACAGAGGTGTAAGAGAGGTGTAATATATGTGCTACAGAGGTGTAATATATGTGTTACAGAGGTGTAATATATGTCTTACAGAGGTGTAACATATGTGTTACAGAGGTGTAATATATGTGCTACAGAGGTGTAATATATGTGCTACAGAGGTGTAATATATGTCTTACAGAGGTGTAAGAGAGGTGTAATATATGTGTTACAGAGGTGTAAGAGAGGTGTAATATATGTGCTACAGAGGTGTAACATATGTGTTACAGAGGTGTAAGAGAGGTGTAATATGTGCTACAGAGGTGTAAGAGAGGTGTAATATATGTGCTACAGAGGTGTAAGAGAGGTGTAATATATGTGTTACAGAAGTTTAATATATGTGCTACAGAGGTGTAATATATATGTGCTACAGAGGTGTAATATATGTGCTACAGAGGTGTAATATATATGTGCTACAGAGGTGTAATATATGTGCTACAGAGGTGTAATATATGTGCTACAGAGGTGTAATATATGTGCTACAGAGGTGTAAGAGAGGTGTAATATATGTGCTACAGAGGTGTAATATATGTCTTACAGAGGTGTAACATATGTGTTACAGAGGTGTAATATATGTGCTACAGAGGTGTAATATATGTGCTACAGAGGTGTAATATATGTCTTACAGAGGTGTAACATATGTGTTACAGAGGTGTAATATATGTGCTACAGAGGTGTAATATATGTGCTACAGAGGTGTAAGAGAGGTGTAATATATGTGCTACAGAGGTGTAATATATGTCTTACAGAGGTGTAACATATGTGCTACAGACGTGTAACATATGTGTTACAGAGGTGTAATATATGTGCTACAGAGGTGTAATATATGTGTTACAGAGGTGTAAGAGAGGTGTAATATATGTGCTACAGAGGTGTAAGAGAGGTGTAATATATGTGCTACAGAGGTGTAATATATGTGTTACAGAGGTGTAACATATGTGCTACAGACGTGTAACATATGTGTTACAGAGGTGTAATATATGTGCTACAGAGGTGTAATATATGTGCTACAGAGGTGTAATATATGTCTTACAGAGGTGTAACATATGTGTTACAGAGGTGTAATATATGTGCTACAGACGTGTAACATATGTGTTACAGAGGTGTAATATATGTGCTACAGAGGTGTAATATATGTGCTACAGAGGTGTAATATATGTGTTACAGAGGTGTAAGAGAGGTGTAATATATGTGCTACAGAGGTGTAAGAGAGGTGTAATATATGTGCTACAGAGGTGTAATATATGTGCTACAGAGGTGTAACATATGTGTTACAGAGGTGTAATATATGTGCTACAGAGGTGTAATATATGTGCTACAGAGGTGTAATATATGTCTTACAGAGGTGTAACATATGTGTTACAGAGGTGTAATATATTTGCTACAGACGTGTAACATATGTGTTACAGAGGTGTAATATATGTGCTACAGAGGTGTAATATATGTGCTACAGAGGTGTAATATATGTGTTACAGAGGTGTAAGAGAGGTGTAATATATGTGTTACAGAGGTGTAAGAGAGGTGTAATATATGTGCTACAGAGGTGTAAGAGAGGTGTAATATATGTGCTACAGAGGTGTAATATATGTGTTACAGAGGTGTAACTGAGGTGTAACAGAGGTGTAACAGAGGTGGGACTGATATCTGATCACCACAGCTCAGTTCTGACTTTTCACTGGAGCTGCACTTTACCTAATGTTTTCTCGTGAAACAAGGATCTCTTTGTTCAAATGTCCGTGAGGTTTGTACATTTTAACCAGTCTGCTCCAGATAAGCAGAAGTACAGTGATACTCAGCAGAAGATACAATACTCTTACAGTATGTGTTTGGAGTTCGTATTACAGCAGTCACTTACGTGGCCAGTAAAAGTAAGTGTGGTGTGTGTTTACTGTACAAACTAGAGAAAACTCGTGTGACATGTATCAGTTAATTATAGACTGTTGTTTTAAATGTTGAATGGACAATTTTTTTGGCCCAAATCTGAGTCTTATTTCCTCGTGGCGTGGACGGCCGATTAGTCCTGCCACGTATCAATCATAAAACGCACCTACCGCTCTCCTGCAGCCGCGTGTGGCTCGTCCCCCGAGAGCAGGACGGTTCTGCGTGTCTAAGTGCATTGATCTATCATAATATAGTTCCCTCAGTGTACGGGACAAAATGAAGACGGAGAAAGACTGTTCGAGTTCACTCATAAGAGACGGAAATCTACGGGAGACGAGAGATGTGATGCGCTCCGTTGCGCTAATAAACAAACGCACGTGTGTGTTGTATCGGTCCACACGGGGGAGTGGCATGTGCACTTCCGCCTGCGTTCTCAAATCACAGAAAAATCGTCCATTGCACCTTTAAGTAACCGTTTTATTTGGAACTCTTCAACATTTTCCAGGTCATTTTGTCTTGTCAAAACTTGCACTGATGTTGTAAACAATCAGAAAAAACTCACTTCTGATGTGACTAATGTATCTGATGTAATGACTTTGCGATTAAAGTCGAACCTTTGAAAACTTTTTCTATGAATGACGACTCCAGGAGGAAAGATGCATTACACTGATCTGAACTGTTTACATCACATTTCAATACTATGATAACTCCAGAAATCACATGTTGTTGTGCGTGATCTGATGTTTATGAATGACACGTGTCAAAGTGTCAAATCACAGCTCCAGGTCTGGTCCTGGTTTGAGCCTAGTTTTGTCATTCAACACTCAGATACTAATAGTTATTAAACCTACTAAAAGAAACACTCCTTTGAAAGTATTGATACAGAAGAAACACACACAAATCCATCTTGAACAAAATGGTAATACTACAGAAAATAGCACATTGTTTTGTGTTGAAAATCCCATTATGTTGAATAAAATAATGTATTTCATTATGATTGTGGTATTGTAATCGGTATTGAGCCTTTTACTTGTTAGAACATTTATCGAGACAAAAGCGACCAAGCGGTTATCGATTCAGACCTCAGCATTGTTTTCTCACCCTCGTTTGTGCCTAAACCTTGAGCCTTTAAGCTGCCACTTCCCTTCTCGCATTTCACCGCCCTCACATGCATCTCACCTTTTGTATCCCTCACCAAAAATTCCATATAATTCCAAACCTCCTTTTCCCCCTGCTGCCAACTGAAGAGATCCAGTGTGTGGCCCCTGTGATGTACCGCGGCCCAAACGCCATGTGACTTTCCTCTTTTTCTCCAGCGCAGAGCCGTTAGTCAGCACACGCCAATCAATGCGGCCGCTGTATGGAAGGCGCAGACTCGGGGGACTTTGATAGATGTAGTAGCGCAGCGGGGGGCGCGCAGTCAGGAAGCAGGCGGAGGGAGCCGGCGCGAAAGGCTCGGACGCGGGCCATTTGCAGATCGATAGCTCATTAAGGCCGACGTTTGATGAGCTTTAAAGAAAGAGGATCACAGCAAACTGGCTGCGCTTGTGTGTGTGTGTGTGTGTTTGACTGTCAGTGCTGGCGTTTATGGTGCTGATCGGTCTTTTTTGTTGGTTTTGTCCCTTTTTGGTCAGGGCTAAAGACTATAGCGCATGGATGAAAAGTGTACTACGATATTCTAGCTAAAGCAGGATGTAATGTTCAATTGAAATGTTGTGCTTTGTGCCGTTCAGTTTGATTTAAAGCTACAGGATAGCAACGTGATATTTGTTATTTGCGATTCTATGTTATACCATTATGCGTCAATAACCGTGTCATGAAAACAACACGGAAAGGAAATCATGACTAAAATACCGTAAAGTGGGATTCATAAAGTTACCGCTGGCTCGGACGGATCCCACAGCGTTTTCACCGGAGGCTGCCGCCCTTCCCCCGACACAAAGGGTCGGTTTCCGCACGAGTTTGTGGTTGTGCGGCGTCCAAAGCCCGCGACTTCATTGCAAGGATACCGGTCAAACGCGGCAGTCACAGTTTCGCCACATGCAGTCCGAGCGATAGCCTTTAGTGTGGTATTATTTTAAAGTTATGGTTTTAGGAATACTTTATTAATCCCTCGTGAGTCGTGGGGTATTCAAACCATCCTGGCGTTGGGCGTCAGCGAGCTGCTGCTGCTGCTGCTGCTGCTGCTGCTGCTGCTGCTGCTGCTGCTGCTGCTGCTGCTGCTGCTGCTGCTGCTGCTGCTGCTGCTGCTGCTGCTGCTGCTGCTGCTGCTGCTGCTGCTGCTGCTGCTGCTGCTACTACTGTGCGCCCATCATTTTGATTGATGTTAAGTACTCATTTAGCTTGGCTCTACTTTCTCTATTCTACAAACTGCCCCCCCGAAATGCGCACCATCACAAACTTTAACCTTTTCAAATCCAGGCTTAAAACGTATTTATTCTGCCTGGCGTTTAACACTCTTTGTGTAGTGACACTTTATTTCGTACAGTTTGTTTTTATTGTGGCCTTGTTTTTATTGTGAAGCACTTTGAATGTTGTGAAGGGCTCTATAAATAAAGGTTGATTGATTGATTTTCTGAGGACGGAAAGGACCGAAAACGAGGTATAAAACAGTTTTGGACCCCGATATCTACAACGCGATCGGAGGCAAGAACGCGTGGGCTTATTCCGGACAGTGGTTTAGTTGTAGAACGACATAATTTGGTTGATCATTAACATTGCTCTGGTCTCGTTTTGCTTTTCAACTTCCATCTTGCAGCACATCGGTCGAATCGGTTGTATCGAAGCTATTTTTGTGAGTTTGACACAAGGTGATGAGCTCAAAAACAACCACATCACAAAGTCAGATGCATTATTTCGCCTGAAGCCTTGACACAAACTGAAGTATTACGCGAGTTGTTGGTCTCGATCCGTAACAAATTGACAGAAATCTCAGTGAGAAGACAATCTCCATCGATCTGTGAAGCGTGTGTTTTCTCCGTCAGTGGCTGTGATAATTGGAGTGGTTGGGTGCGCTGCAGTGAAGTGTAATAGTGTTTGTGTGCGGCGCTGCGAGGGTCCCTGAAGGCATCACGGACCCAGGAGGACAAGCTGAGTAAGGCCCTCTCTGCCCGGAGTGGAGTTAACTAGGCCCTGATAGAGCGCAGCACAGCGCCGGCTCCGGGTCACGTCCCAGGACTCTGTGTGAGTGCGCCGCGGGCTCCCAAATCAATAGCACCATTAACTGCACTTTTCATACAACCAACTCCAATTTTAGGTCTTTTTATTCACTTTTACGCTCAAATATTATTACTTCTTTCATATTTTCCAACTATTCCAATATCATTTTATCAGTGTGTTCTTGATGGACAGAGTAGCTCAATAATGCAATCAAAACGGAAGCAGTTTTCAGTGGAGTTTGCGCCTGTCATGATCATTATTTATTGATTTATTGTTCAGTAGATGTGTGTCGTGGTGAGATTTTAGTAATATTTAACCTGTTGATTATTGAATAAGTTACTTCCATGGCTAAAGTTTTATTCTAATATTTATTTGTTGTTGTACTTTTATACACCTAATGTTTGCTGGGATTCTCCTGCATTATAATTATTAAAGTAGTTTCATTATTGTTGTTTATCCTGACATTTTTATACTTCATGCTTCAAAGTGTGTTATTATGTCAGGTCAAATAACAAGAGCATGGACGACACAAATATATATATGTATATATACATATTTAAGGCTTTCTGTGGCCAACCAGGCTCAATCATCATAAATAATTTTGAATAGCAATATCTCAATAATTGTAACACCCTTCATTGTGCCATAACTGCATAACTTATATTTAAAAATAATAAAAAAAAAAAGAATTGACAAAATGGGACAATTATTCAGACATTGATATGCTTATTTTCTACTTTTACTCCTTTAATCGCCTTATGTTCTACCTGTATGTATTTATTTCCTCTCGTTCGGTTGTTGTGTTGTTGTTTTGATCTTTTAAATCTATTTTCTAATCAGAAAAAATGTATTATAAAGAGAGATTGCATTAATATATATACTTTACATTTGACTGACTATACTTCACTATAAAAAACTTATTATAAAGAGATATTGTATTAAAGAGTTCATAAATATACACTCTTTACATTTGATGATGAGTTTGCTGTTTCTATTATGCCACTGCACACAAGCCCATTTAACCCAAAATCAAACACTCCAGTGTAACTCACGCCGAGCCTTAAATGAGTGCTTGCTTTTTCTCAGAACACAATGGGGAAACCACTTATTTTTCTTCTCTTGTAACAAAAGACAGTTCCAAATATAGCCACAGTCATTACAAGCCCAGGAGAACAACACGCTTTAAACCGCATACCCATGATTCATTGCTTCTGCCGCGCTGGGTAAGGTAAGGCATCATATATTTTTCGTTTTAATGGTCCAATCTTCTGCGCGACTCTAATATGAGCATGTTCGAGCGCTTAAAGCAGCCACTGAACTCAGCACTTTACAGATTTTCATTACTGTGCACATATAGAGGTTTCACACTTTTCTCTGTCCATAAAAAAAACGTGACAGAAGAAGTCAATGTCGTCGTCAGGCAGAGAAATCGAAATACAATCAGAAAACCTCCAACGTTTTACTGTAAAATAACCAAGAAACAAGTCCTCTGATAAAAGGTCGTAAAGTGTTTTTGAGATGAGAAGCTGTTTATGATGTTGTTTTATGTTAAGAGAATATAGGAAGTGGGATTCTGTGCTTGGAACATCTTGAATTATGTCAAATAGATACACATAATATAAAGAAATAAAGACGTTGGAGACGGGTGCAAAGAGGTTTTATAGTGTGTTTTACAGTGGTCGTTTTGTTTGTGGAGCTCAGTTGAAAAGTGGATAAAATAATATTCTTTTTTCAAATATTCCAAGACAGTCAAATGTTTCTAATTAGGATTAATGCAACATTTTGGCTCTTTAAGCGATTGTATGTTTTTCAAAATGTATGATGAACCTCTGAAAAGAAGCGATTACAGACAATATTTTACGTACTAAAGCTATATGTACCGTATTTTCTGGACTATAAGACGCACCAGCCAAAAAATGCATAATAGAGAAGAAAAAAACATACATAAGTCACACTGGAGTATGAAATGCGGTTGCAAATGTGAAAATAACAAATAATATCACATATTAGTCGCTCCGGAGTATAAGTATATAAGTATAAATATAAGTATGAGTCGCACCCCGGACAAAATTATGAATAAAAGGTGCGACTTATAGTCCAGAAAATACGATACGAATCATATTTTAGTAGTAATTATTTCTGGCTCTGGCTGAATATTCAAGGTACAATTGCCACTAGGGATGTCACAATATAACATTTTAGAGGTATGATTATTGTGAGAAAAAGCATCACATCGATTTAACAAGTGTTATTATTAGTATTAGTCTTATTGGGGCCAAACAACTGTGAAATCTTAAATTTTCTTTCATTCCTGTGGTCTGACATGTGACTGTTCCTCATGTTTGTGACCGGCTTTACAAAGATTCTACTTTTTGAAAGACAGAATTAAGTTAAATGTAACAAAAACAGCCAAAAGTTATTTACATTAGGTCTATTTTTTGGGCTTTTAGATTGAACAAAAGACGATTATTCTTTTTTAGTTGTTACTGTTACAGTATATTGTGACCTGAATAATCACGATTAACTGAATAATCTTGACATCCCTAACTGCCACTCAAGATTGTAAAAATGATCTTCTCTTGTGAGATTTCCCCCCCATTTTTTCACAGTTTTCATTAGGCTTGACAGGAAAATGACAGTAAAATAAAAATAAATAAAAAAGCGAACCACACAATTGATTTATTATATACTATGTCACTGCTTGTATCATCGTGTAGCATCCCTTCTATTTATGCCATTTGTTTCACTATTAATTCTTGGTCAAAAGAGTAGATTTGATACTAGTTTTTGTGTCAAACGTATTATAATTGAAAACAGAGCTGATTTCGGAGAACAAAAACCCTCTATTCGCCAACAACACCGCCTTTTAAATCTCGACCGAGCACAACCATCCGTATGAACCCGAGGATGCCATGAAACCGATTGCCCGCACTTGTTCTTCCCCGTAAACGCCCTGTAGTCACGTTTAAATTGAGCGTATAACGTTACGCGCCAGTTCCCCGCGCCGTCTCCTTCACGTTCCAAAGGTTAATAATAATCTCACATTTCTGTCGCTCGCGGACTTGTCTCTCACTTCGACCTGCGCCGACTCGAAAACCCTGGCGTGTTTACGTGACGTGACGTGATAGCCGAGGAGCGCTCCGATTGGCCGGCGGCAGTTAAGACGGCGACGCTTGGAGGGCCGATATCTGATCAGGTTGGAAGGACTGAGGAAGTGGTTACTGTGGGTGAGGGAGGGAGAAGAGACTTGTGTGTGTCGTGGGGCCCCGGAGCGTCGAGTGGCCTTTCCCCCCCCCACAACGGGATGCGATTGGTGCGGACAGCAGCCGCTCCAGACCCCGAGCTTGTGCTGGTTGTGTTTCCACGAGCTGCCGTGCTTTCTCTCTCTCGTTCCTCCCTCTGTGACGCTCTCAAATAGAGTTAGGTCCACAAATAATGACAGTTCGTATCGCTGTATCGCTGTATCCCCATATCGCCGTATCGCTGTATCGCTGTATCCCCATATCGCCGTATCGCTGTATCGCTGTATCGCTGTATCACTGTATCGTATCGCTCATGATGCACCCTCCACGAGCTGCCGTGCTTTCTCTCTCTTGTTCCTCCCTCTGTGACGCTCTCAAATAGAGTTAGGTTTAAGAATAACGATAAGTTCGTATCGCCGTTTCGCCGTATCGCTGTATCACTGTATCGCTGTATCACTGTATCGTATCGCTCATGATGCACTGTCCACGAGCTGCCGTGCTTTCTCTCTCTCGTTCCTTCCTCTGTGACGCTCTCAGATACAGTTAGGTTTAAGAATAATGACAGTTCAGAAAATAAAAAGTAAATGTATACATATGATGTTGGTGTATTCCCCCGTTTTTTTATCAGTCACATCGTCAAATATATTGTTATTGCATATTTTCTTTTATATTGTGATACAAACATCTCTTGGTTTATTCAGAGAAATTACTCTCAGAATGACATAATGGACATGACACTTATACTTACATATGTATATAATAAAGGCTTAACTTATCTTTTTACACACTATTATACACACAAATCATATGGACTTGGAATGTTTTTAAGAAGTGCTCAAGATACGTGGTTTGTTATATTTCAATGTAAGCAATAGAGTTTGGAGGCATATCAAAAAAATTACCATATTTTCCGGAGTATTAGTGGCATTTTTGGGGGAAATTGATTTGACAAAATCCAAGACCAAGAACAGACATTTCACTCTCATTTTGCAAAAGCTGTTTACATGACAAACACATCCTCATGTCTGTATTTGTAAAGATCTTTAAAGAGTTTAACATTCTGATATTGTCGTGGGCGCCGCTCTCCTCATTTAACCTGCTTTGTCTCCCACTGCCACCTGCTTCTTCACAGTTCTGCTCGCATTTTCCCTTATATTCCTGCACAACCAGTTTTTCACCGTGGTATTTCTGCGTCGGGCTCCTGACTGCAACAACAAAGCACCCGGCAAAGGCGTTATCGCTTTCCCGTTAAAAGAAAAATGGAAGTAAACGGCAGACGATAAGAGGTTTTTGGCTTGGTTTTTTGGGTGTGTAACTTAAAGGCGTCTCTCCGTCGTTTTTAGACCTGTCAGGGTTTAGCCGCAGGGTTTTGTAGATTCACCGCTGCTCTCTCTTCCTGTAGATAACATGGTCTTTGCTTTCTACGCACAGTTTAATACCTCGGCGAAAACACAAGCGACGACGATAAGGCGCGTGCTGTGAAACGTATCTGGCGACGCTGCCTGGTTTCAAACGCCAGCGCGTGTCCGAGTTGGAGATTTACGTCGGGATCTTTTTTTTTTTTGTTTGTGTACAGCCCCGGCTCTTTATCTGTGTAGTCAAACGCGTCTTTGGGAACGGACCGTCTTACCGACTGTATCGCAGCTTAAACCGAGGGACGGTGAATTCACATCAACAAATCGTCCGTGACAAGCGCTTATGAGTTTACCAGTTTAGACATGGAAATCTTAGATCGGTTTCTTGGTTTTGTTCTGATCTGGTCCAGTTTAGATGTGCTGTGTGTCTGCATTCAATCAAATCATTGCATTTAATCCTCTGTTTCTCAAATGTAGGAGTCAAAGGGCACAGTTCAAGTTTGTTCATAGAGACCCTTTCAAATGCTCTGTCATCAGAATGCTCAAAATCCCAAAATCGAGGCGACTAGAGGCAAAGAAGTGAAGTGAAGTCGACCATGACACATTTCCAGTGATTTAATTACCGTATTTTCCGGACTGTAAGTCGCACCAGCCAAAAAATGCATAATAGAGAAGAAAAAAACATATATAAGTCACACTGGAGTATGAAATGCGGTTGCAAGTATGAAAATAACAAATTATGTCACATGTAAGTCGCTCCGGAGTATAAGTATAATTATGTAAGTATAAATATAAGTATAAGTCGCTCTGGAGTATAAGTATATAAGTGTAGATCGCACCCCGGCCAAAACTATGGAAAAAAAAAGTGCAACTTATAGTCCGGAAAATAAGGTATGTCAGATCTAAATGTGAATAACAAAAAATAAGCATTATTTTGGGAATTTTCAGGGTAGAAATGTGAGTTATCTTGCTTTTTGTTGACAAAGAATGGAAAAATACTGTTTTCTAGCCACAAAATTATACATGAGCTTCACTAAAAACACAATTTGTAGTTATGGTATGAAATATATCTCTAGATGAAGTAAAAAAAAAAAAAAATTCTGTAAGTATTTTCCAGAATTGGCCTTCGTAGTACGTATCGTTATCTTCTACTGCGTGAACAAATAAGGTAAAAATAAGGTTAATCCCAATTTCGCAATCAAAAACTGCAAATACTGTATGTGAGTAACTTCATTTCCTCTGCAAACCACCACAAATCCCGTCATATTCTCTTTAAAACCTGCTCACTCTGTAGTTTAGCGCTCTACAAACATTCCAGTCTCCTGTCGAATGTTAATGCTCCTTGACGTGTTTAAAATACAAACTTTATACAGAATATGAACTCCAATTCTAATGCTTTATTGTCCTCGTCTAGTTCTCACACTGCGAAAAGCACATTTGAATTTCTCTGTTGGGAGAGTCACTCGTGTACAACTCAAATGAAATACATGTACACAAGATACGAGTTGTCGCTATCATTTTATTCTTCATTTTAACACTTGGCGACGCCTTCACAAACACGTCTCGCCACACTTTACAATGACGCCGTCCGCCATTTGGAAACAGAACGATCTAAACCTTTACTTCAAACTCCCGCTCCCCCGAAGGCCTTAGTAGCGTGGCGTCGGGGAAAAAAGCAAATAGCATTAATTTGACCGATGTCTCCGGCTTTAACGCAGGCGTCCGGAGCCTGGGGACACCGCGTGATAACCGAGCCCAATCTGGAACATCGCGGCACTGTCACTCCGCCGAGAATAAGACGAATCCACGCCATTAAATGTTCATTCTCGCCGCGGTTTCCCCCCCAACAATCGTTTCTGCGTCTCCGCTCGACATCCGATGCAGCCGCCGTGGCCCCGCCCCCTCGTCCCGGCCGCGCGGACACAGGGGAAATCAGGTGAGTTAGGGCGCACGCGGGGGGGGGGGGAAATGCACGTGAGCGCGGCCCGTTTGGCGTGTACAGCCGGCGGGCGGACGACAGGGATGGTTTAAAAACTGTGGGAGTCGTGACGCTTAGAGCTGAAGTCTCATTGGTGGAAATGTTGTCAGCGCGGACGCCGTTTGTCATATTTCAGAGCTAGATGTTGTTGTAAACGTGATAAAGAACATGAAGTCGCCATCATTACTCAGGTAATATCACACAATCTAAGCGTATTTTATTTTACCAGGTAAAACGTTAAAAATAAATGAAGATTTAATTGCAAAAAACGTATCTCTGGGCATGAGTTTTAATGTTTAATAGCCAAGCTTGAATAAAGGCTTTTTAACTTTTCTAAAACGTGCCTTGTTTTATGTTGTAAAATTTTACCCTGCAGACAACCAATTTACATGCATAATTTTGAGGGGACTTTCTCATGAAGGGCTGGAATCATGGTTTATTGCTCTAAAATAAACTCTTTATAGACAAAAAGTTCATTGTAAGCCGTCAACTTTCTTTCTTTTTGATTGCACTTATCTGTTTTTGCAAAGTGATCTGTTCTTCTGTATCTACCTCTGTATCTACCTGCGTTGCACCAATGAAATTTCCCCATGTGGGACAATAAAGGAATATCTTATGTATGTAATTATCTTGAACATTTTCCCTGTTAAATGTGAAGCCCTGAGCAAAAATGTGTTGTTTTGTTGCTGTTGTAAAAAGCAGACGCAATCACAAAAACGATGATTTAATTCAGATTAAATCACTGTAATAAAATACCAAATTATCATTCATCTTTTGAAAAACAATGACTTTAATGATAACGATTAAACCTCGGGGGCATTTTTTTAGAATAAATTTATTGCTAAAATATATCACAAATGAAAAATGATAGCAAAGAAAGATTCTATTTCACAGCAAAAAAGTGGCTGTAACTGTCACATAAAGACCACGTTACGCTTGTACTTGTACTTGTACTTGTACTTGTACTTGTACTTGTACTTGTACTTGTGTGTACAGTGAGCGCTGGGTTATGGCTGTGCTAATGAGCGTGTATAAAGAGCCCGTCGAGAGCGAGCTGTCGATGTTTGAGCGCAGTCCTGATCAATCCGGGTTTGACATTTACAACATCGATCACGTCCGTCACCAGAGAGACCACAGGGACGTCCGGCTTTAGTGCCCCGTAAAGACACTGCACAAACTAACGCTGTAGTAAGTTATTAAAGGTGCGCTGTGTAACTTTTCTGCCACCTGCTTCTCTACATGAAGAGGCATTTGGTTTTGCCGGTTGCCCA
Organism: Eucyclogobius newberryi; assembly: GCF_026437365.1. Classification (NCBI taxonomy): domain Eukaryota; kingdom Metazoa; phylum Chordata; class Actinopteri; order Gobiiformes; family Gobiidae; genus Eucyclogobius; species Eucyclogobius newberryi. The sequence continues at coordinate 33,308,040 of NW_027315724.1, forward strand.
ATATGTCATAAGAAATAAAGTGTCATACAGTGTGATACAAGTGTGATGCACGTGTGATGCAAGTGTGATACAAGTGTGATACAAGTGTGATACAAGTGTGATGCACGTGTGATGCAAGTGTGATACAAGTGTGATGCAAGTGTGATACAAGTGTGATACAAGTGTGATACAAGTGTGATGCAAGTGTGATACAAGTGTGATACAAGTGTGATGCAAGTGTCATACAAGTGTGATACAAGTGTGATGCAAGTGTGATACAAGTGTGATACAAGTGTGATGCAAGTGTCATACAAGTGTGATACAAGTGTGATGCAAGTGTCATACAAGTGTGATACAAGTGTGATGCAAGTGTGATACAAGTGTGATGCAAGTGTGATACAAGTGTGATACAAGTGTGATACAAGTGTGATGCAAGTGTGATACAAGTGTGATACAAGTGTGATGCAAGTGTCATACAAGTGTGATACAAGTGTGATGCACGTGTGATGCAAGTGTGATACAAGTGTGATACAAGTGTGATACAAGTGTGATGCACGTGTGATGCAAGTGTGATACAAGTGTGATGCAAGTGTGATACAAGTGTGATACAAGTGTGATACAAGTGTGATGCAAGTGTGATACAAGTGTGATACAAGTGTGATGCAAGTGTCATACAAGTGTGATACAAGTGTGATGCAAGTGTGATACAAGTGTGATACAAGTGTGATGCAAGTGTCATACAAGTGTGATACAAGTGTGATGCAAGTGTGATACAAGTGTGATACAAGTGTGATACAAGTGTCATACAAGTGTCATACAAGTGTGATACAAGTGTGATGCAAGTGTCATACAAGTGTGATACAAGTGTGATGCAAGTGTGATACAAGTGTGATACAAGTGTGATACAAGTGTGATACAAGTGTGATGCAAGTGTGATACAAGTGTCATACAAGTGTCATACAAGTGTCATACAAGTGTGATGCAAGTGTGATACAAGTGTGATGCAAGTGTGATACAAGTGTGATACAAGTGTGATACAAGTGTCATACAAGTGTCATACAAGTGTGATGCAAGTGTGATACAAGTGTGATGCAAGTGTGATACAAGTGTGATACAAGTGTGATACAAGTGTCATACAAGTGTCATACAAGTGTGATACAAGTGTGATGCAAGTGTGATACAAGTGTCATACAAGTGTCATACAAGTGTGATACAAGTGTGATACAAGTGTGATGCAAGTGTCATACAAGTGTCATACAAGTGTCATACAAGTGTGATACAAGTGTGATGCAAGTGTGATACAAGTGTCATACAAGTGTCATACAAGTGTGATACAAGTGTGATACAAGTGTGATACAAGTGTCATACAAGTGTCAAACAAGTGTGATGCAAGTGTGATACAAGTGTCATACAAGTGTCATACAAGTGTGATACAAGTGTCATACAAGTGTGATGCAAGTGTCATACAAGTGTGATGCAAGTGTCATACAAGTGTGATGCAAGTGTGATACAAGTGTGATACAACTGCGGTACAAGTGTGGTGCAAGTGTGATACAAGTGTGATACAAGTGTGATACAAGTGTGATACAAGTGTGATGCAAGTGTGATACAAGTGTGATACAAGGTGCGCTGTGTAACTTTTCTGCCACCTGCTTCTCTACATGAAGAGGCATTTGGTTTTGCCGGTCGCCCAATATGTCATAAGAAATAAAGCCAATAACGATATCGGATTACTGTCTTGCTGTTGTGGCCGGTAACCAATATTTGCAGATACCAATTATAAGATTGAAGCCCAGACATTTATGTTAAGTTATGTTAAATTATAGTTATTGTATGGCTGTAGTTTATACAAATTATAGTTTTACATCAATCGAGCAGCTATTTGTGGAGAAAACGTTGAAAGATCTGTAGGAAATGACAGGAAGTGACATAGACAAAGTTTATGTAGAATTTATACGAAGACACAACTTTTTTGAACGCTGCAAATATTAATTCAACAAAATAAAGTCAATAAAGAATTTGTGAAAAGTGTTTTCTCAGTGTTTACTGGGTAATTTCCTATTGTGATGTCATCAATTACAAGCAGGAAGTGAAATTATAAACCTATAAACATGAGATATTCTGGGATGACATTTTTAAAATTGATGGATACGATGGATTTAGCAAAATTCGAAACATACTTATCGTAGCTGCATTAGCTCAATGAGTGGTCCGACCTGTAGGGGGCACTTTAAGCAAGGAACAACAAAATGTTCACAAAAAGCGACTGGGACATTATAAGTTGTAACCTTCAGATTTGAGTCATTGCAAAGCAAAAAAGGGCCTCGAGGGGTTCAAAAAAATTCTGAAACGCCTTTAATGAATCATGGCGAAAAACAAAACTCTTAATAGCTGTAGTCGACACGTCACGATTACGATGGATCCTGACCACTGCAAACGGGGAAACCTCACATGAACTACAGACGCTTTGACCCATTTATAGACATTAAATCAAACGTCGCCACTCAAATCCCACGAGTCACTGTTTTCACAAATGGTTAAGCACACAGATGCTTTATAGACTATAGCCCTTCAGGTCCTTCATGGTCCCTGGTCCCTGGTTCCTTCCCAACTGTGACAACCGCTCATGTGACTGAGGGCTCCCGGGACCACGCACAGTTTACAGCGCGCTAACTCCGGCCTGCGGGGTCCCTGGCGGTGCCTCTACGTCTGTCCACCATTTGATAAGAGAAATTACCTTTTGTCGGACGCTCTGCCCACGGGGCCTGGCTCCTGGCCGCCTCTGGATCGCTTCTGTCGGGTTGTGTTTCATTCATCCCCTTGAACGCTGTCTCGCTCACGTGTAAAGCAGCTGCAATGGCCTCACGCCGACTGTCACGGCGATGGATTTGTCATTCGAGTGGGTTTAAAAGCGTTAGCGGCAGCTGTTGCTCTGTACATGGCAATTTACACAATGAATATGAACATGAATGTATTATTGACTGACACAGGGTGATGTAAAATTCACAAAGGCCATTTTTGTTCATAATATCACTAGTGAGCAATATACACTGACCTGTCTGTTTTCCTTGCTTGCTGATGCTTTGGTAAACTTCTTTGCATGTTCTTTATGCTATAGTTACCGGATCTCTTATGTTACGTTAACATACCAGACACTTACCACAGTTCTGTCTGTGCGTCTAGTCTCTATTCACCATGTTCTCTCATCTGTTATTATTGAAAATTGCATTTCAAGATGAAATTCTGTTCTTGGTCTTGCCAAAAATTGGATAATAGAGAAGAAAAAACATATATAAGTCGCACTGGAGTATAAGTCGCATTTTTGGGGGACATTTATTTGATTAAATCCAAAACCAAGAACAGACATTTCATCTTTAAATGTACTTTAAAATTATAACAGATTAGAAAACATGGTGAATAGGTGTACGTATGCTAACGCTAACACCTTCAGCTACATGAGGCACAGACAGAACTGTGGTAAGTGTCTGGTATGTTAACGTAACATATGAACAGTTATTCAGATAACTATAGCATAAAGAACATGCTAACAAGTTTAGCAAAGCATCAGTTTTACCCCAAATCACTAAATCCATTGAATTCTTCTTCCTCTGTGTCACTTCTGAACAACTCCACAAACAATTTTCATACTACAATGATCATAAATACGCTTTTTTTTTACACAATAAACTATATTTTCAACACCTTCTTACCTACCTTTTTTATGTTTTCCTTAGGGTCTTTTACTAGCTCTGATAAAGCTCAAAATCATTCTAAAACTACTGAGGAAAAGAAACATTTTGTCCTTTTTATGTGATTTTTTGTGTCAATACTTTTCATAAGAGTATCTAGTTTTGATTCAGGTTTTAGTTCTGATTAGTGTCTGATTTTTTTTTATCTTTTACCGTAACTCTCGGCCAAAAACAACCCTGCATGTCTGGTGTCCAAAGCAATTACCCAACGGTTTTGTGGTAACAGTCCCCGGGACATCCGCACTTGGAGCTGGTGTGCGGGCCTCATATCTGGGTCACGTTGCGCTCCTTTGTGATGGTTTGAACCAGTTTGTGGAGTTGTGTCAACAGCTGATTAGTCTGCGCCTTCACCGCGAGCGAACGAGGACTCGGCGTGAACCCCGTCTGCGCCGTCCTTCAAAGGAGGCGTTCCAGTAAATGAGTGAAAGTGGCCTATTGTCTGAGGGGCCCTGAACGCCCCGCCCCCTCGCTCTGTTCAGGACTCGTGCAATGACTCATCCATGACTGTATGGGACTGTCCTAACGGATATGTCAGTGTGATACAAGTGTGATACAAGTGTGATAAAAGTGTGATACAAGTGTGATACAAGTGTGATACAAATGTGATACAAGTGTGATACAAGTGTGATACAAGTGTCATACAAGTGTGATGCAAGTGTGAAACAAGTGTGATACAAGTGTGATACAAGTGTGATGCAAGTGTGATACAAGTGTGATGCAAGTGTGATACAAGTGTGATACAAGTGTGATGCAAGTGTGATGCAAGTGTGATGCAACTGCGGTACAAGTGTGATGCAAGTGTGATGCAAGTGTGATACAGGTGTGATACAAGTGTGATACAAGTGTGATACAAGTGTGATACAAGTGTGATACAAGTGTGATGCAAGTGTGGTACAACTGCGGTACAAGTGTGATACAAGTGTGATACAAGTATGATAAAAGTGTGATGCAAGTGTGATGCAAGTGTGATGCAAGTGTGCTACAAGTGTGATACAAGTGTGATACAAGTGTCATACAAGTGTGATACAAGTGTGATGCAAGTGTGATGCAAGTGTGATACAAGTGTGATACAAGTGTGATGCAAGTGTGATGCAAGTGTGATACAAGTGTGATGCAAGTGTCATACAAGTGTGATGCAAGTGTAATACATGTGTGAATCAAGTGTGATACAAGTGTGATGCAACTGCGGTACAAGTGTGATGCAAGTGTGATACAAGTGTGATGCAAGTGTGATACAACTGCGGTACAAGTGTGATGCAAGTGTGATGCAAGTGTGATACAAGTGTGATACAAGTGTGATACAAGTGTGATGCAAGTGTGATACAAGTGTGATACAAGTGTGATGCAAGTGTGATGCAAGTGTGATATAAGTGTGATTTATATAGAATGCTATTCCTGTCAATCGTGTTACTGATATCACTACTACTACTACTTCTGTTACCAATACTACATGTGATCCCTCATTGACACAGAAAGTATTCAGTTGCAAATACAGTATTTCTTTCTTTTTCATCCCTTCTTTTGTCGCCTTTACCTCCTTACAATCAGGATTAGTGCCTGCGCTGAAACAGTTAATGTAAAGTGCAGGGAACGACCGTTATACCTCCCTTTTTTCAGACTGTCCCGTTAGTGTGAGGGATGTCGGGACATGGGTGGAGGTCAGGTGGGGGTGGGGGGTGGGGTCCCGGGGTTTGGGAGGAGGGGGCGCTGAGATGTTAATGAGGTGAGAAGAGGAGCACAAACAGCCCCGCAGCCTGACGGATAGGTTCGGACAAAGACCCCGGCCCGCTCAGCTCCAGGGGTCAAACCGTCCCATCTGAATATGAAAGGGGAGCCGAACCGCGCTAATTCAAGCCCCGGCTTCCATCACAGCGGAGCGGGGCGGTGGACACTTGAGGAACGGATGTGCTTTGTCATCACAAACCGCTCGCAATGACGACCGGCTCGGCGCATACAGAGGTTTTGTTTTGGGAGAACAGGGACAGTGAATGAGAGAGTGGGTAAACTGTAGTCAGCTCGCCCGGCTGGGGGGGTGCACTGTAAATAGATGCAAAATGGACCCCAAAAGCACACTGAAATGGGCCCGAAGTCGACTACAGACTAAAGGGGACACGGTATAATCTCATTTTATGCCTAATCTTTTTATTCTGCATAACCCTGTAGTTTAGATCAGTACAGTGTTCTGAAAATGTATTTATGTATGTATGTATTTATTTATGTATTAATGTATTTATTAAATTTATTTAATTTATTTAATGTATTTAATTTATTTAATTATTTAATGTATTTAATGTATTTAATTAATATTTATTTTATTTATTTTATTTATTTTATTTATTTTATTTATTTTATTTATTTTATTTATTTTATTTATTTTATTTATTTTTTTAAAAAATAGGCTGTTTTCTTTTTCAACCCAAACACAAACAGAACACGACCAGAGAGTAAAATTACAAAACAAAAATACAAATGGAGTAGAAGGTTGCATGGTGCGACTTTAAACGCTCTTAAACGCACTCAAAAACCGTATCAGCGGATCGTTCCTTGTTGAAAACCACTGCTTTCGAAGCGTTTATGTTTCGTCGTCTTTTTAAAATCATTGCTTGGGTTAACATTAGTTTTGTAACAGGTATATATACATTTAGTTTTGTTGTTGTTGATGTCAGGGAAGCATATCGACGCTAGCAGCTCCTCGACCATGACAGCGGTTTCCTTCTCTGTTGTCGAAGTGTCTCGAAATCTCATAAAGACCTCATTCCGAGGCTTATAAATGCTGTTGTGAGCGACTAAACAACAAAGTGAGTTTGAGGGGAAGATGATGGATTCAAACAATAATACAAGTCTAAAATAAAAGGCACCGAAGTCACGAGAAGCTGTCGAAACTAAATAGAAACTGTTTGGAGTTTGACAGACATCACTTTCGCTTTCCCAAAGTCGCAAACATCTCTTGCTTTTGCTCATTTTCGACTTCATTTATAAACTATTTCCCAAAGCGGACTTCAAAGTGTTTGTGAACGCGCCGTCGTCTTGTTCCGCTCGTCTTGTTCCTCGCCGTCGTATCCATCATTTTACCCAGAAGTGACAGCCCTAAATCTGAAAATCCAATCTCTCCCGTCCGCTTCCTCCCTGGACGCCGGCTCGCACTCCGGTGGCGTCGCTTTTCCATTATTCCGCAGCGTGTTATTCCCTCTCATCTGTAAACCGTTTGGAATCCCGACTAAGAAATTGCCAATTTAACCACTTCGTAGAGTCCGGACGTGACTTTGACCCGTTTCTTCTGCTCCTCCCGCTCGAGCCGCCATCGTTTCTGGTCCCGGGGCTCGTAAAGCCAGTGTTGGTCCAAACGGCGTCGGTCACGTGTCGACTTTCAACCCGTTTCCGATGAATTAAAACGGGCGTAAATCACTTTTACTGCGCATTTGTTGGAATGTTTGAAGCAGCAATACCTAGCTCCTTGTTCTGAAATGAAATGTGTACGTTTGTTGTGTATTTTGTGTTTGTTTGAGGCTAGAAGAGACATCTCACTCCAATAATAGCCAATATTTCATACACAGACTTTTTCATTGCTGTGCCAGACTGATAATAAATACTACAGTAAATAAATAAATACAAAATGAATGATTAAAAAGGATTTACTGCTGAAACTACCAACTTCACGATTACAAAAAGCTACTTACTTACTTACCATGACGTTCAGGTTATCGGACAAATAGTAAAACAGCAATAAATCATACTTGGATTTAAAAGTGTTGATAATAATGCTTCTACCACATGTATAAAGAATGTGACTCACCTGTTCCCAACGGTTTCTTATCAGGACAAGCTGTACAGGTTTTTGGCACAGTTTTTGACGTTTTTACAGCAGGTTGTGTTGAATTCTAAAAAATAACAACTGTATTCTCGTAAAGGACGAAGTGGATGCACTGCGAAAGCCGCACTTTGTCACTGAATCAGACTAATGTGCGATGTCTGCGTCTAATAATAAAGGATTTCACATAAACACGAACCCGGAAGTAAGAGCAGAAAGCAGCGTTCTGATTGGCTGAGCTTTGGTTTTGCTTTTTGTCTGATAATCTGGATTGTCTGTTCTAAAACTGAGCTAGAAATATGACCGCATGGGCTAGGTATTGGTTAGATTGATTTAAATACAATGAAAATCTGACACCACAGCTTTGAGTGTGGATGGAGAAGGGGGCGGAGATAGGGGGTAGGTGAAAACACAGCATTTCAGAGCACATTAGCCTCAGGACAATACACGATTACTCAAACATGTATAAATCAATCCATGTGCTAATATTATGTCCTCCTAAACATCCAGACTATGACTACCGTATTTTCCGGACTATAAGTTGACTTTTTTCATAGTTTTGGCCGGGGTGCGACTTATACTTATATTTATACCTATATACTTATACTCCGGAGCGACTTATATGTGATATTATTTGTTATTTTCACACTTGCAACCGCATTTCATACTCCAGTGCAACTTATTGTGTGTACAGTGCATTTTTTGGCTGCTGCAATTTATACTTCGGTGTGACTTATAGTCCGGAAAATACGGTAACGCCTTTACTTGTCAGTCCGTCCGTGTCATCCCTCACTCGTCCAGGTAGGTTCCATAGCAACAGAAACAATTAAACGTAATTCTGTCAACTGTAGTCATTGTATTCGCTTGTATCTTGAATCCATCCATTGCAACTGTTGCTCAAGCTGGTGACAACACAACCAAACAACCTGCTCGTGCTAATTTATTTAAAATGGCCCCGTGTCCTGTGTTTGCCCCCCCGTTAGCGCGTCCACAGGCTCCAGCCGCAGTAAACACAGAGCGTGTACATTAGCCCGTGTTTGCTATCATTAGCAGGGGCCTCCTCCGTCACAATAAGCCCCTGTGTGTGTGATGTGTGCAGCCCAGTGCTTTTAGACACTGTTTATCACTTACTCTTGCGCGGGGGGGTTTTAAAATGTCCTCTGTGAAGTTGTGGTAACAAACCGAGCCCACCTCAGCTGACCCTGGCGCAGTGTAAACAGGCCCGTTGGACATGAGGTTGTTTGAAAATGGCTTGTTTTCATTCATCATAGACGTTTTATGTGCAGAACTGCGTGTCTAATATTGTAATACGTAAATACTAGCGCTCTGTGAGTTATTTTGACTTTTCGTTCCCAAGTGAATGATGAAACGTTACTCGCCGACCATAACAGAGGGTTTTACAATGGACCAGTGTGTTTTGGCTGTAGATGAATGGAACACTGCAGACAGTTTTTGCCATCGCGTGTATTTGGGCCTCAAAACTCCTTCCATGGATACAGTAAATGGATATGTTTGGAGGAATACTCTTGGCAACAGGCATCACGAACAAAATGGATGATGAAACTGGACCAACGACAAAGGACTGACATAATCGATTGGTACAAATATGACACGTTTAGGACAAAACTGTGTCACAACTTGGAAAAACTAAAGAGCGTTTTTTTTTAATTAAAAGTGAATGGTGTAACTTTTCTGCCACACGGTTGGAGCTCACATTGCTTTGCCTCATTTATATCCGTGGAGACAAGCTGCACAAAGTTACAGGTCAGATCTGTGGCGCGGCGACTCCATTCACAGTCAGAGTGCATGTTTTTCCAGGGTATTGATTGATTTTAACATTGAATGGATGCAAAGCTGATTATTTTTATTATGTTTGATGCCAGACTATTGAGCATTCAAAGTCATCTCCATGGTTACAGCCCCCTCCCCAAACATTACATGACTTAAAAAAGTATTACATTGGGTTCGTTCACTCTTATTTAGTTCTGGTTTGTGCTTAGTTTAGTCGCGACTTGGTTTGGTCCTGTTTCAGTCTCCATACTTTTATGTGTGCGCGTGTGACTGTTAAAGTATGGACTGTATTCTGCTTAGGCTCCCGTACGGCTCAGCGTGGCGCATCAGTTTCTTTGTGGCAGAATCACTCAGCTTTGATCAAACATGAACTCATTCTGAAAACAGTGCGGAGCTCGTCCTAACGACAGAGTCAGCGGATTAATGATGTTTGGAGAAGACCAACAGTTCGGGACCACACATTTTCCAATCCACACAACTCCCAAAATCATGAGCAAAATAAACACTGTTAAAGCTACACGGGATATTAATGCAAGGGGAGTTTAGAGGAAAAGGGAGCAGGGATAATTCAACGTGGGCAATTTTTTTGACCCACAACCACCAAGAAGTATGCATAAATTACTGTAACACGTCGCTTTTATCTTATTTTAGTTAGGCTAGTAATGATTGTGGGAAAAATTACAAATAAATCCAGCAGCAGTAATCTTCAAAAAATATGCTGGTTGAAACCACTTTTTTTTCATAATAATCGTAATAAAAAAATAAAAAAAAGAGAATAAATCTAACTGCAGTTGTCTTCAAAAAATATGCTTTGCAGCTGGGTGAAACCACTTTTTTTTCATAATAATCGTAATAAAAAAAAAAAAAAAAAAAAGAGAATAAATCCAGCAGCAGTTGTCTTCAAAAAATATGCTTTGCAGCTGGGTGAAACCACTTTTTTTTCATAATAAAAAAATGCAATAAAAAAACTAAAAAAGAGAATACAACTAAGTGCAGTTATTTTCAAATATATACTTGGGGCTGGGAAAAACCACATTAAAAAAATTATAATAATCGTAATAAAAAAACTATTAAAAAAATAAACATGTTTCCAATATTCATATCCTGAATATAAGTAATACAGACTTTTAATCATTATCATTTAACATAAAAAAATGTCTTCCTCCAGAGTCTGAATTCTGGCTGTCTACCTCTTGATTAAAAAGAGCTAACGATTAGAAAATATCTTAATTAAAAGTGGATTAATTGCACCGTCCTAAACACAAAATTCATATCGGGTAAACGACAAATGATAATATCTCTTTTTACAGTATCCCAATCCCTTCTACCTGTCTAAAATTGCAAAAGAACAATGATTAGATTATCTGGAAAGCAAAACATCCTCTTCAATTTGGTTAGATTAGACAACCATCCAACAGAAACAGCTTCCGCCGCCACTCCTCAATTTGCAATTTCCGCCTCTCACTGGGTTAAATTTGTACCGAATGTGACTTTGAGTTTTGGGTCCAACCTCTGCTTGAACTTTCGGTGGGAGAAGTGCCTTGGGCGTGTTCCGAATCAGACATCCACAAGTGAAGGTCAGAGAGTCACCTGCCTCGGGAGCGGGACGGGAAGCAAACAAAACAACAGATTACACCACTGCATCCTGGCTCTGTCCGTCGTGATTTAGTCTCACAGTTTACACTTGCGCGGGTCAAGTAAAGTCAAGAAGTTTGAGATTGGATCTAGTTTAGTTTAAGTTGACGTCGAGAAGAAGACAGACTGACACTATAAGCACCGTTTTTAAAATAAGGGACGGTCAATGTTAACCGAATAAAAGAAATTCTATAGAAAAAAGCGTTTCTCTAAAGTTTCAGGAGATAAAGAGGAGGATATACATTATTTCTCGACACCCTCAATGTCCTTGTTATGCCAGAAAGAGCAAAATGAAAAACGAGGAGCTGAAAAAACAATGTTGAAGATGCCGGGTGCAGTCAAAAGATTCAAGAACAATAAATCGTGGGGGAGTGACGGGATTAACAAAGCTCTAAAAGACACACTTGCTCCATCGCATTCAACAACGTCTTAAAACTTTAAAAATATGTCGTGATTATGTTTTGTAGTTGTGTTTAGTTGATGTCTACTTGTGTGTGTTTTTTTAATTTTAATTCAATTATCTCTGGTTGTTCTGTTTATTCGTTTATAAAAGTAAATATATGCACTACAAATAAGGTTGTGGTTTTGCTATTGAAATAGATGTTGATTAAAGGAGGTTTTATTCATTGCATTAGTTTGTTAAAAGTGGCTGTTCTGTATTGACAAAACATAATATCTAACATAGTTTTTGCGTTATCATATTCAGACAATATTTTAACAAAGCATCAGGAATGTGCTTAAATGCATCTGTACATGCCTTGTTTGAGGTTCAAGTGTTGCACAAAATGTAAATCGACCATAATCAACCATGTCGGTGTAATCCCTCATTCGTCCAGGCGTGTTCCATAGTAGAAAAAGCTTCAGTTGTAGTCATCTGGACTCAGTTTGAAAAAATAGACGTTTCGACTCTCATCCAAGAGACATTGTCAATAACAGAATTTAGGTCGAGAACTCCGATATTAATACTGTTCTGTGGTAAGACCCGCCCATTGGGCGGAGCCTTCCTGAAGTAGAAAGAGTTGTTTGTTTCAACAGAAACTCCCCCCTTGTATCTACCGAGCTAACCTATTCAGAATCTTAATGGGCTATAAGAATCCTCTTTGTCTTTGTGAGACCCTGGCTCAACCACCCTGAGTACCTGATTAGCATCTGAATGTCCTCTACCAGGAAGGCTCCTCCCAATGGGCGGGTCTTACCACAGAACAGTATTAATATCGGAGTTCTCGACCTAAATTCTTTTATTGACAATGTCTCTTGGATGAGAGTCGAAACGTCTATTTTTTCAAACTGAGTCCAGATGACTACAACTGAAGCTTTTTCTACTACATAATCAACCATGATATTGACCTAAAAAAAATCAGAAATATCACTTCAAACCCATAGTTTCTGTCTCTTTTTGAGGTATCTTTGTACTAGTTGTAATTATAGACGATACACCCGATATTCTAAAACATCAATTGCAATAATAAGCATTTTTCTGTATATCTTCACACCTCTGAAATCGTTGAATGCGTCTCCGTTTCCCGTGGAATTGTACGATAAGCGTGTTCCCTTCTTCGCCCCAAATCTCCCCATTTATCCTGGTTTGGGACCATTTCAAAACACAATGTGCCTTTCCTCCAGCCCGATCATCTCGCCTAAACCTCGCTGTCGAAGAAACGAGGAGGATAGAGTACATCGCACCCTCAGTACGTCTCTCGGCCTGTTTCGACACTTCCCTCTTCGCTCGATCGCTGCGAATGACGCATGGGTTTGTTCAGCTTTGGTGTTTATTTGCACATTTTCATACGGTGTTGCGTGCTCTGCTCCGTTCTCCCACCTCCCGGTCAGCGAGCCGTTATTACACAAACGAAGCGCTCGTATCTGCCAGACCGCTCTTCATTATCGCGCCTGTGCGTCTCCGCTGAGCCTTATTTTCACCACCGACTTCAGACTGAGACGATCGGGGCAAAACCTCTGCCTGGACTTGACTTCAATACTAAGCTTAGAAACGGGGCTATCACGCAATTATGAAATCCGGTGTTTGTATAATTGGATTTGTCTGAGGCTTCTACTGCCTTGTTACGGACAAACATTTGTGAAATATTCTTTAATAATGTTTTATTGCTAATGTGGTTTGTAGTGTCATGGTTCTGTCCTGGGCCTTCAGAAGCCTGTCCGTCCGGTCGGAGTAAGATCTCTCCTTCACGGGGTTCTCCTCGAGGTTTCTTCTTTTTCCCACTGGGTTTTTGTGGTTTTTCTTTGTCGAGATGGAGGGTCTAAGCCAGGGGTGTCCAATCTTTTTTCACCAAGGGCCGCATTTTTAAACTTAAACGGGGCAGAGGGCCACGAACAACTTGACGACGTGAACCATTGTCCTGACGTCAAATGCCAAAATTTGGCATTTGACGTAATTGCGATGAGCCTCCACACCTTTATTTAGACATAGAACATTAATATTAGGTTGGTATAACATCAATATGCCTGAATTTTCCCAATTTCATAGAAAAAAAGTATTAGTTTTTGTTGTTTGGGCCGACATAGCAGGAAGCTGGAGGGCCAACAAAAACTGGTCTGAGGGCCGCATTTGGCCCCCGGGCCCTAGTTTGGACATGCCTGGTCTAAGCAAAGGCGACGCTCTGGGACAGTTTGAACGTTTCGCCTGCTTCTCTATTATTGACAGGTGATTTCCTAACTTTCTGTTGGTAAAATGCTGTTGTGATTTTGGGCTTTACAAAAATGAACCGATTGAATTGAATGATGTGAGTTGTGTGAGGTTTAATCCTGGGATCTTCTGCTTTAAAGATGGCTATATTAGACATGAAATCAAACTGTGACATGACGGTTTGACCCCCCAAGAGTTAGTCTAGATCAGTTTTAAATTATGGCATGATTTTACTTGCCATATCAACCAACCAGTGCCACCTCCCTTTGAAGGTGCACTATGTAGCTTTTCTGGTGGACGTTTATTCACAGGTGATTTTATTATACTGTACAAAACATGCACCTGGAAGTTTCCTGTGGTTCCGTTCCATTTCTCAAACTTTTTTGCCACAGACTTTTAGAACTTTTCAAGTACTAAAAGAGGCTAAGCAGCTATGTCAGAATCAGAATCAGAAAAGTTTTATTTCCATTGCCAATGAACAGAATTCACCAACATAGGAACCTGCTTTGGTGATTCAGTGCAACATTAAACAATGAACAATGATAAAACTGTGCTAGCTAATGCTGATGCTAACTATTTTTCACACAAAAAAACCACAAAACATTTCATCCTCATTTTCTCTGGATTTCTATTGTAAAAATGAATGGAAAATCTACTTCCAGAACCAAGCGGTGGTCACTGTTGAGCTCCATCACATCTCCATCAGGACAAGCAGGTAGTGGACCCAAAAGTGACACCTTTGCATCGCGTTTAATAGAATTACGGTCACCTATAGAGTCAAGACTTGTCGTTGGTTGGTCTTTTCCATCGGCTCCATTTGATATTTTACCTAATTGTTTTTCTTTTCCATACACGTAGTAAAGTATACGCTATATTATACAAGAGAATGTGATGGGTGGTCACCAAAAGATGTGGTGACCTCCATGTAGTACAAAATGCATTGACTCCAAAAAATACCTGTGAGTTGATACAAACAGATCAAGCTTGAAGGGAAACCCCAAATGGAAACGTAAATGCTGAAACTCAGACTGAAGTAAGGTGCTGTTGAGTTGATGTTGAGATATTGAGGGAGTAGCTTTTTATAATCCATTTTTTTGTATGTCCACAGTCAGTTTGAGTGTGAGCTAAAGGGTTTATCCTGGAGGTGCTTCCCTGTTATCTGTGACCCTCTCTCTCACAGCTGGTCACTGCGACGGGCTGGAAATGACTTGCTTAAAAAACATGAAAAATTGCGAACGAACGGTTGACAAACAGCTGCTGGTGGGCCCGAGACGGAGAGCGAGGCGGAAGAGCGCGAGCTGCAGACGGCGAGATAAGGCAAACTCTGACCCCAGCTGCTCCGAGCTAATGAGATTTGTGTCAAGTTGGTGCGGTTCTGTGCCACTTGAAAGAAAGACGCGGCGGCGGCAGTCGCTCGAGTGTAACGTGGGAGCACAGAAAAGGAAGTGCGACCGAGTTATGAGCCGC
The DNA here is from genome assembly GCF_026437365.1 of Eucyclogobius newberryi. Classification (NCBI taxonomy): domain Eukaryota; kingdom Metazoa; phylum Chordata; class Actinopteri; order Gobiiformes; family Gobiidae; genus Eucyclogobius; species Eucyclogobius newberryi. The sequence continues at coordinate 33,323,113 of NW_027315724.1, forward strand.
ACAGCGCAGAGAAGTGGTTTTATGCAGCTGTAACGTGAACCTTTTTAAGTGATTCTGCATGTGCGCCGCCTGTTTGGTGAAGTGGTGAGATAGGTTGTGTTCGCACCCGCACGCGCGCCGGATCAAAACGTGAGACTAAACTGGAACTAAACACAAGACTGCACCTGGACTAGATCAGGAGTAAACCAGGACTCGAACAAGACCAAACCAAGTCTACAAAAAGAACAAACCAAGTCTACGTCAGGACCAAGCCAAGTCTACATCAAGACCAAACCAAGTCTACATCAAGACCAAACCAAGTCTGCATCAAACCAAGCCAAGTCTACATCAGGACCAAACCAAGTCTACATCAAGACCAAACCAAGTCTACATCAAACCAAGCCAAGTCTACGTCAGGACCAAGCCAAGTCTGCATCAAGACCAAACCAAGTCTACAAAAAGAACAAACCAAGTCTACATCAAGACCAAACCAAGTCTACAAAAAGAACAAACCAAGTCTACATCAGGACCAAGCCAAGTCTACATCAAGACCAAACCAAGTCTACATCAAGACCAAACCAAGTCTGCATCAAACCAAGCCAAGTCTACATCAGGACCAAACCAAGTCTACATCAAGACCAAACCAAGTCTACAAAAAGAACAAACCAAGTCTACGTCAGGACCAAGCCAAGTCTGCATCAAGACCAAACCAAGTCTACAAAAAGAACAAACCAAGTCTACATCAGGACCAAACCAAGTCTACATCAAGACCAAACCAAGTCTACAAAAAGAACAAACCAAGTCTACGTCAGGACCGAGCCAAGTCTGCATCAAGACCAAACCAAGTCTACAAAAAGACCAAACCAAGTCTACATCAGGACCAAACCAGGTCTACATCAGGACCAAACCAAGTCTACATAAAGACCAAGCCAAGTCTACATCAGGACCAAACCAAGTCTACATCAAGACCAAACCAAGTCTACATCAGGACCAAACCAAGTCTACATCAGGACCAAACCAAGTCTACATCAAGACCAAACCAAGTCTACATCAGGACCAAACCAAGTCTACAAAAAGAACAAACAAAGTCTACATCAGGACCAAACCAAGTCTACATAAAGACCAAGCCAAGTCTACATCAGGACCAAACCAAGTCTACATCAGGACCAAACCAGGTCTACATCAGGACCAAACCAAGTCTGCATCAAGACCAAACCAAGTCTACAAAAAGAACAAACCAAGTCTACATCAGGACCAAACCAAGTGTGCATCAAGACCAAACCAAGTCTACATCAGGACCAAACCAAGTCTACATAAAGACCAAGCCAAGTCTACATCAGGACCAAACCAAGTCTACATCAAGACCAAACCAAGTCTACATCAGGACCAAACCAAGTCTACAAAAAGAACAAACCAAGTCTACATCAGGACCAAACCAAGTCTACATAAAGACCAAGCCAAGTCTACATCAGGACCAAACCAAGTCTACATCAGGACCAAACCAGGTCTACATCAGGACCAAACCAAGTCTGCATCAAGACCAAACCAAGTCTACAAAAAGAACAAACCAAGTCTACATCAGGACCAAACCAAGTCTGCATCAAGACCAAACCAAGTCTACATCAGGACCAAACCAAGTCTACATAAAGACCAAGCCAAGTCTACATCAGGACCAAACCAAGTCTACATAAAGACCAAACCAAGTCTACATCAGGACCAAACCAAGTCTACAAAAAGAACAAACCAAGTCTACATCAGGACCAAACCAAGTCTACATCAGGACCAAACCAAGTCTACATCAGGACCAAACCAAGTCTACATCAGGACCAAACCAAGTCTACATCAAGACCAAACCAAGTCTACAAAAAGAACAAACCAAGTCTACATCAGGACCAAACCAAGTCTACATCAAGACCAAACCAAGTCTACAAAAAGAACAAACCAAGTCTACGTCAGGACCAAGCCAAGTCTACATCAGGACCAAACCAAGTCTACATCAGGACCAAACCAAGTCTGCATCAAACCAAGCCAAGTCTACATCAGGACCAAACCAAGTCTGCATCAAACCAAGCCAAGTCTACATCAGGACCAAACCAAGTCTACATCAAGACCAAACCAAGTCTACATCAAGACCAAACCAAGTCTACATCAGGACCAAACCAAGTCTACATCAGGACCAAACCAAGTCAACATCAGGACCAAGCCAAGTCTACATCAACACCAAAACAAGTCTACATCAAGACCAAACCAAGTCTGCATCAAACCAAGCCAAGTCTACATCAGGACCAAACCAAGTCTACATCAAGACCAAACCAAGTCTACATCAAGACCAAACCAAGTCTACAAAAAGAACAAACCAAGTCTACGTCAGGACCAAGCCAAGTCTGCATCAAGACCAAACCAAGTCTACAAAAAGAACAAACCAAGTCTACATCAGGACCAAACCAAGTCTACATCAAGACCAAACCAAGTCTACAAAAAGAACAAACCAAGTCTACATCAGGACCAAACCAAGTCTACATCAAGACCAAACCAAGTCTACAAAAAGACCAAACCAAGTCTACATCAGGACCAAACCAGGTCTACATCAGGACCAAACCAAGTCTACATAAAGACCAAGCCAAGTCTACATCAGGACCAAACCAAGTCTACATCAAGACCAAACCAAGTCTACATCAGGACCAAACCAAGTCTACATCAAGACCAAACCAAGTCTACATCAGGACCAAACCAAGTCTGCATCAGGACCAAACCAGGTCTACATCAGGACCAAACCAAGTCTACATCAGGACCAAGCCAAGTCTACATCAGGACCAAACCAAGTCTACATCAGGACCAAGCCAAGTCTACATCAGGACCAAACCAAGTCTGCATCAGGACCAAACCAAGTCTACATCAGGACCAAGCCAAGTCTACATCAGGACCAAACCAAGTCTACATCAGGACCAAGCCAAGTCTACATCAGGACCAAACCAGGTCTACATCAGGACCAAACCAAGTCTACATAAAGACCAAGCCAAGTCTACATCAGGACCAAACCAAGTCTACATCAAGACCAAACCAAGTCTACATCAGGACCAAACCAAGTCTACATCAAGACCAAACCAAGTCTACATCAGGACCAAACCAAGTCTGCATCAGGACCAAACCAGGTCTACATCAAGACCAAACCAAGTCTACATCAAGACCAAACCAAGTCTACATCAGGACCAAGCCAAGTCTACATCAAGACCAAACCAAGTCTACATCAAGACCAAACCAAGTCTACATCAGGACCAAACCAAGTCTACATCAAGACCAAACCAAGTCTACATCAGGACCAAACCAAGTCTACATCAAGACCAAACCAAGTCTACATCAGGACCAAACCAAGTCTGCATCAAGACCAAACCAAGTCTACATCAGGACCAAACCAAGTCTACATCAAGACCAAACCAAGTCTACATCAGGACCAAACCAAGTCTACATCAGGACCAAACCAAGTCTGCATCAGGACCAAACCAGGTCTACATCAGGACCAAACCAAGTCTACATCAGGACCAAGCCAAGTCTACATCAGGACCAAGCCAAGTCTACATCAGGACCAAACCAAGTCTACATCAGGACCAAGCCAAGTCTACATCAGGACCAAACCAAGTCTACATCAGGACCAAGCCAAGTCTACATCAGGACCAAACCAAGTCTGCATCAGGACCAAACCAAGTCTACGTCAGGACCAAACCAAGTCAACATCGTCGCACTATCGCCCATCTGATTGACGCCGTTTGGTGGCCCTTGTTCGGGTGCAGCGTCCTTGCAGTGCCCGCCTCCGCGCCCTCTCCCTCCTCTCTGTTTACTCACTGTGTAAATGTCAGCTCACTCAGCGCGCCGCGAATATCGACACGGAAGGATGTTTCAAAACGGACACTTAGCGACCGCCGGCGGATAACTGACATCCGGGCCCTGACTCCCGCGTCGCCTTTACTGCCTTTCGACCGCTGCCCTCGCCCCCTACGCCGGCACAAGTCACAAACGAGCCCCGTAATGCGAGCTTTTGTGAATATAGGTCCGTTTCTATTGTCAAAAGCGGCATGGAGAGTAGCCTTAAGCTTTTTGTCCCGTACGAGACGAGGTTTTTAAGTGACCGGGCCAAACAGGGCACCGGGCCAAACATAGGAAGCTAAAAGAAGAGGAAAATCCCAAAGCGTTTTAGCATGAGCAGATTTTGAGTGGATAAAAATGAGTCCCTAAATACTGCATTATGTTTCAGGTTTATGGCAAAAGCAGACAGTGGTTTATGCGGCGGCGGTTGTTACAGCTGTCTGTAAAGAAGCTGGAAATAGCCGAATAGATGATAGAATGTTGACATGTTTATAGCCTCGAGTGACTCATTTCACTTGTGACATTTACGGCTTGATTGAGACGTCAGGCTTTCTTTGTTCCGCATAACAAGATCTGTGAAGTAGAGAGCGATATGCAGGGATCAGCAAGTGCACGGTTGGTTCTTAAAGCGATATTAAGTGCACGGATTCCACTGACCATGGAAACAAATGAAAGTGATGCTGTCCTGCAAAGGGGCACACTGGTGTTGCACTGATGAGGCTAGGTAAATGAGGCCGAATACAATAGCTGCTATAGCTGATGCTACAGTTGAGATGTATCTTGATAGACGGATTGAGGATTTGATGGTCAGAATGAGTTCAGCACTGACAGATGCTCTGGCTTTAAAACATGGAAAAACACCTTATAGATTTCCACCTAATGATGTCAGGAGATGGAGCTGAGTGTTGTGAGCTCTAGAGAATGAGAAACTACGTTGTCGCCTCGTAGTGTACTGTACTGTACTGTACTGTACTGGACTGTACTGTACTGTACTGTACTGTACTGTGCTGTACTGTACTGTACTGTACTGTACTGTACTGGACTGTACTGTACTGTACTGTACTGTACTGTACTGTGCTGTACTGTACTGTACTGTACTGTACTGGACTGGACTGTACTGTACTGTACTGTACTGTACTGTACTGTGCTGTACTGGACTGGACTGTACTGTACTGTACTGTACTGTACTGTACTGGACTGGACTGTACTGGACTGTACTGGACTATACTGTACTGTACTGGATATCAGAAGAATCAGTGGCTGCATTTATTTGAATTCAAACTAGATATATAAACAGTGGGAACGGACTCGATGGATATGAGAACTAGTAAAAGACACAGGATGAGATTTTGATGTGTTTGATGTGAAAATTACACTCTTTTCCATTGTATCATAATTAGAGTTGGACATTTTACTATTGCATTTCTGACATTGGAAAATATTGTGATTTGGCTGTTAATTATTGAAACTAAAATGCCTTATTCTTCTTGTCATACACAGTCAAAACTAATGGATTTTATCAAAACTAATTGAAGTTTTTAGGTCGTGCAGCCCTCATTGTGACAACAGTGTGAAATTGAGGAGGAAAAAAACGTAATAGAATGGTTAAAAGGCTCAATTTACCTTGGTTTAGCATAATACATGAGCATTAAGATTCATTTAAGATAGTCCTTTATATTTCTTCTTGCAGGTTAATTTGCTTATTCGCTATTAGTGAGATCTTTGCTAAGCCGAGCAGGTCGCGAGCAGAGGGCGCGCACACATGTGTCCAAGATGGCGGCGGCGCTAACAATGGCCTGGGCCTGCAGCTGGAGGAAGGTGACCTGCAGTTCATGAGCTCAGAGTGAATGGACACATCCAGAGCAGCAGCATCAGTATTCAGGTCCCGAGCGGGGCAGCACACGGCTCCACAGCAAAGGCGAGAGGAGCACTTCAAAGGCCGCTCCGTCCTCACACTGCCCTCACTGCAGCCCGTCCAGGCGCCGGCGGTCAGGGGCCGGCGTTCAGGGGCCGGCGTTCAGGGGCCGGCGTTCAGGGGCCGGCGTTCATGGGCCGGCGTTCAGGGGCCGGCGTTCAGGGGCCGCCAACGTGGGGGAGTTTATTATGGAATGAATCTAACGTTCCCGTGTTACACAACAATCTGCACAAATGCGTTCATGCTACAGTGAACGATTAAGTGAAAAGGCGTTACCGTTAGCAACTAGGTAAACACATAGAAGCGTAAACGTGCAGGCAACTAACTGTATTCTTTTGTTTTACTGGTGTGTCTCTTAGCTTCAGTTGTGCCTTGGAAAAATGTCCAATTTGAGTTTTACTGATTCACACGATCTTTCAAAATAAAATAACATAATACAAATAATAATGAAAAGACACCAAAGTGACACTTATGGAACAGTGAAAGAGTCATTTTATACTGTACACGACTTGTTTCTGTAATAACTGTCATTTCATCACATTTTAGTGGAATCTTTTCAACAATAAGTCTTATATAAGTCGTATATTGTGGACTTTAAAATGGACTTGTTTAACAGACTTTGGACTAAACGGGACATGAACATTTTTTGGATGTCGTGTGTCGTTTCTCTCTCAGTGTTATTATGTTTTGTAGGTTTTGGTTTGATGTAAAAGTTAAAAAAAAGAGAAGACAATTTGTATAAGTATTTGATTGACCCGAAAGCTGGAATGAGCAGAAAGTCACTATGTTGGACTGAGCGTTGACAGTCCACCAAAAACCTCCTTTTGTGGTTTGAAAATAACATAATAAAATAATTACATGTAAGCAAGTCGGGATGTCACGATATCAAAGTTTACTGTTACGATTATTGTGGGAAGAATCATCACAATTTATCGATTATTCACGATTATTGGAACATAAAAGTGAAATACGTAATTTTCTTTCATTCTAATACATTAGTGTTACATTAATACTGCTCCAGCTTTATGAAATCAAACTTTCTGAATGCAAAAGTAAAGTTATTGTGACATAAACTGCTACATAAAACTCCCTTTACATGTGGGTGTACTTTTTGGGGTCCAGATTGAATAGAAATTACATCATTTTTTTTCTAAAACAATCACGATAATTTGTTTTTAGTTCTTATGATCATATTGTGACCTGAATATCCCGAATATCAATTAACCGCTTAATCTGGACACGCCTACTACTGAGTGGTGCCTCAGAATTTAACATGATTCAACTTTACAAAGCTAGATTTTTCAAAATAAAGCTTTTACATTGCATTTTACTCTAATGAATATGGATCTAAAGGAACATTATGTTTTTGTATTGACGGGACAAACAACATTTCTACAATAACATGTTGTTGTTTTTTAGCTGAAACTGTCCAATACCGACTTGACTCTTGCTCTGCTCAGTGTCGACTTGAAAGTGCTCTTGGACGTTTCACAGACGTTGTTCCCCTCCCACCCCCCGGGCGTCCCCCCGGTCGTCCCCCAGAGTCTCTCCTCCTTCTGAAACGGTAAAGCCGCTCTTGCCATCCACGCTCGCGGTTTGATGCTTTCCCCAGATGTATCGAGGCGGGGGGGCGGGTCCGGTGAGAGCTGCGGCAGCACATTCAAACGGGGTCCCGCCGGAGACAGGGGCGCTGCTCCAACGCCGCCTCTGTGATCGCTCCGTGTGGAGTCAGCGCTCCGTGTCCAAGGCCGTTCTCTGGGCATTACTCAAACTCAAAGACGACCAGACACAGGGGCGAGGATCTGTCCACTCAGCTTTAACTCGCTTCTAAATATATACAAACATTTGCATTTGAGGCGTCCTTTAATGCCACTGGGGTAAATCTGTCGGACCAATCAACAGAAGAAGGATTCGCTCGTACTGAATATATCGTATATTTACATTAGACAAGACACATTGTACTTGTGCGTGATTTACATATAGATCACTGTTTTATCTTAAATCGCAGTGTTTGTCTAAAATTACAAAATAGAAGCAAAAAAGTTGGACGACTTTGAGACGGTAAATGAGGCAAAACTATTATAAAAATAGTCAAAATCTCTTCAAAGTAAATTTTGCGCAATAACGTATCGTCTCGTCATGTCAGAATTACTTTCTATTTTAATCGAGATTTTATTTGATCTTTTGCATAAAACACATTTAAATAGTAGAGCAAGTGCAGAGTTATGAGGGAGGGAAACAAATCGTACGAGTTTTACGATTACATTTGCAATTTATTCTCTAAAAGTCAGGATTCAAATAAAGAACTACCGTATTTTCCGGACTATAAGTCGCACCTGAGTATAAGTCGCAGCAGCCAAAAAATGCATAATAGAGAAGAAAAAAACATGTATAAGCGTGAAAATAAGTAAGTATATAAGTATAAGTCGCACTATGAAACACAAAACTATGAACTATAGTCCGGAAAATACGGTATTAACATGTGACCGAAACATAAACTTTAATTGTAATCGCAGTTTTTGTTATGTCACAACTGCAATTTGAAGTTGCAATCACGTGGCTCCAGATGGACAAACTGCAGAACATGTGGAAAGTACATAAAGAGTCTCGATGTACAGTGTCATGAGTCAAGAGCTAATGTATTACAAATAAAGTGCTCCGTAATAGGTCGGCTCAACGCGCGCGGCTGTAATCTACGGTCAGCGACGAGAAAAAGCACGAGATGTAAATATGCACTTAGTGTGCAAAATGTGTTACCCCGTCCGACGTGCACAGCTGTCGAACCAGCGCGACGCTTAAAAACCAAGGACAAAACCGTTCTCTGTATCGATTAGCTGAGTGAATGAGGCGTGGGGCGCTGGCGAAAGCTCTGGAACCTTCCAAGTATCGCCGTGATCTGATCAAATCTGTTCCCAAAGAGCTCTGAAGGAACCATGAGATTCCAGGAGATCAAGGAAGCTTTAAGTATGATAATAAACAGTGTATTTATCGATAAGAAAAATGGATTAAATATACCCTTCACTCTCAAATCTCAAGATATTTCCACTTTTTCCTCTCTGCTGGTTCGACTGTACATTTAGGTCGATCAAAGCATCATTGACTGAATTTCAAAGCTCATTATACATTTCCTTTGAGCATAAAACAGTTATTACATTTTGAATATCATAACTCTTCAATCTAATCAATCATATTCTCACACACCATTGGAACTAAAATAGACTTCTAGGCTATTGATATGCTTTAATGTTATGGTATTAAAAGGTGTCATTAAATATAACAGTTGAGGTCTGTAAAAAAAATGATAAAACTGCCGAAATTTCAGCTTTTTTGACAGTTTGCAACATACATTTTCTCACGTCTTATTTTTACCCAGCACTTTTTGTAGCTTTTTAAAATATAAACTATATAAACAACATATAAATTTAGCATATCTTCAAAAAACATTCATGTTGTTTACATTTCTACATCAGAATATACTGTAAACGTGCCTAAAAATGCCTTTAAATGTATTTTTTGAGAGTTTAGCATCAGAAAAATGTGAAAAATTACCCTCAAACATTCAGAAATATCACGCTTTTTTAACACAATTTTGTTCCGTTTCCAATTTAATCCACTCTTTTCGCCGCATTTTGAGATTGAATTTGGTTCTAAATGATAAACACAATAGTCAGACGTTGCATACCTTCAAAACAACACAGAATATTACAGAAAAGTTCACGTTGCACCTCTAATTGGAACCGTTTATCATTTCTCTCAGTTTGGCTGTTCACATTCTTGTATTTTGCAACACGAGTGAAAGTCATCTAAGGTCACTGTGCGGTTGCTCGCTCGACTCTGGGGATGAATAAAAATATTTTGCAGCTTTAAGTCATTTAGCCAAAGTGAGCGCGCCGCTGCTTGGCATGTGTTTTGACGGTCTGTCGCGCGCACCTCTGCCGCGTCCCGGAGTGTCGGACCTGCCCTGGCCCGCTGTCACTCCATAAACAGTGGGTTAAGAGCCGTCCCAGACGCGCGGAGCAGGCCTGGGAGGTCCCGTCTGACACATGACGGACAGGCGCTGCTGCCCATCAAGTCGCCGCCTTCAAAACCCGGGGATAATGCACAAAACAGGTTGGCGCCGTTGCAGCTCACTTTGCACAACGCGCTTCACCACAGGAACGGCATCATTAGCGTACGTGCCCGGGACGTATGGACAATGTGGTGTTTTCTTTGTTTCGTGCTTAAGCTATCGCATTTTATTGTTGTGAGAAGAAAGGTTTTAAAGCTGAGATATTGTGCCCTTTTCAGGTATTTAGTGTGAAACGCTGACATATGTAGATTGTTTTTTTCACATTTGCCAACTGTAAACCGTAATATTGGTCTGATACGCTTTAGTTCAAGTGTTTTTATTGTTAAAACAGGCCTATGTGACATGTTTGAACTCGGCTCAACCTCTTCCTTTTAAAATTAATCACAAGTAAGTGCAGGGAAATGGGCGAGGACGGAAGGTAGGTGAAAAGCTCAAACATTTTCTGATGAATTAACCTTGAGCGGAGGACAACAACAAGCTTATTAAAGCCAATTTCACACAATATGTCACCTTTAACAATTATTCACAATTCTTGACACAAAAACTAGACATCAATAACAAAACATTGTCTGATGTATTTCCATTCCTCTAGTTCATAAACTTAATAAAGTCAAACTCTCTGAATGATACAGTATAGTTAAAGGTGGTATGGACGATTTTTTTCAGCAAATTTTTTATCATATTTCCTCGTGGCGTGGATAAATCATTTGTCCTGCCACGTATCAATCATAAAACGCACCTATTGCTCACCTGCAGCCGTGTCAGGCTCGTCCCCACGTTTCCGCGTGCCTAAGCGCATGGATCTATCATAATATAGTTCCCTCAGTGTACGGGGCAAAATGAAGACGGAGAAAGACTGTTCGAGCTGACGCAGAAGTGGACAGAAATCTACGGGAGACGAGAGATGCGATGCGATCCGTTGCGCTGATAAACAAACGCACGTGTGTGTTGTATCAGTCCGCACGGGGGAGTGACATGTGCACTTCCACCTGCGTTCTCAAATCGCCCAAAAATCGTCCATACCGCCTTTAATACGGCATAAACAGACCGGTAAATAAAGATTTTTGAATGTGTTGCATTCAGATGCCCTAATTCTGCTTTTAAAATGATTATACTAAACTAAATTATTATATATTATCATTTTTGTTTAGTTTTTTTCACAAATACATTGTGACGCAGGTCGAGCAATACATGAAATTGCCACTTTCTGCCATTATGATTTCATTTTGAGTAGATATGTTTTCAGAAGACATTTTCAAACTGGAACATGAATTTATATTCCTAAACTACAAGATCTAGATGTTTGTTTGCGGTCTGTACTGCTGCTGTAAAGTCTCGGCAGACTCTTATATATCCTTGTACACGTAAACTGCGTACATCGATCGACATTTGCGTCCCTTTGCAGACTCTAAAACATGTCTCACTTTCGTAAGCAGGATTAGATTTAGGGCCTGGTGGAAATGGGTGGAGAAGTTCAACTGTTGTGAGCCAGACAGGCTTGTGTTTGGACACCTGCTTTTGTCACTCACGCCACAAATCGAAGCAGAGAAACACAATACACTCAGTTTAACGGGGGATTAGGGCCGCGGCAGAATTAGCCTGAGAAATCGGCCCACATAATGAGAACAGGGCGGTGGAAAAGCACGGCCAGTAATCGCCCTCTTCGCTTTTCTTAGGACGGATCTGGATTTGGTCTGGTTTTATTGGATTTTTACTGATTGGAAAAAGTATGTGTTGCTCAAGAGACTTTTTTTTTGGAATGTACTCATCGTTGGGTTGTGAAAAAAAATGTAAATGAATAAATAAATAAGTACATACTGGAATCAATGCTGAATAAAATGATCAATGTGTACTATTTTAAGTTTAAAAATTACAGTCTACAGTCTTGCAGGTCTATTAAACTTAATTTCCCAGAGGTGCACAACAAGCCACTGTAACAATTTTTTTTTGGATCGCACAAAATATCCCCAACACTGTATCAATAACTCATAGATTCGATTTTTGTGAGAAATAACATACAAAATGCTTAACCAACATTGCTTTGCCTTCCAATACTGAACTAAAATTAAACTAGGACTAGACTAGTACCAACCAGGCCTGAACCAGGACAAACCCAGAGTCAAAACAGGTCCACAGCTGAATTAAACAAGGACTAAACAAAGACCAAACCAGGTCTAAACTAGATTAAAAATAGACCCAGAATTAAACCAGTATACAAGATTTTTTTTAATACCTGATTGATAGGTCATGGGCCGAAATAAATCGCTTGGAGGGCCTGATTTAGCCCCCGGGCCTTATGTTGAATAGCTTCTTTAGTTTCTAAATTGAGTTTTTGTATCATGGCAAAACTAGTGGTTAGTTAGACAAACCCGATGCTGTTTTAAAATGAACAAATAGATTTAGAAACTCTTTAGAAACAACAAATAATGAGAACATTCAGCTTAGAACACTCTCAACAAGTGTTTAATTGTTGTACATTTTGACTCTTCAATTATTTTACTGAATTTGTCTATATAGCGTGTCCGTCCCGAGGCTGAATGAACAGATCTACTGCTTTATTCCAGATATTACACATCAGAAAGTGCTCAACAGAGACTAAAAATGATGATCAAATGAACCTAAAGCAAACGAATCGACCCAAACTGGACACTCAAGCCATAATACCTTGATTAAACCAGGCCTATAATCCATGTGTGCCTTCGTTAGCTGCTAATTGGCCGTGTCTGAGGCTGGAGTCAGTTCGGGCCCGGCTCAAGAGTCTTTAGTTCAAACACAGAGCGAGAGGGCTGCCCTGGTGATGTCATGGCGTAACGGTAAACTTTGTGAAGCTCGCCCAGGTCTTTTGTGTGCTGCGTCTCTAAGTACCGGTGGACGTGTCGGTTGCAGTTGGCAGGATCCAAGAATGTGGCCCCGCGGATCCTTCCCCCCCGCCCCCGCCCCATTTTAACCGTCACGCCTCATTTATATACAGTAGGCTGAAGGGAACGCACTTTACTGTCCTGGGAAAGTCAGGCTCAAGGTGGGAGATTTTGGGGACATCCAGAAGTGTTGGTAAAGTTGCACGTCGCTATTGTTATTAGAAAACCTTCCTTTCCTGCATGTCCTCTTAAATTAATTGTATCTTAGGACACATATTACGCAAAATTGACTTTTTTGAGCTTTTAACTATGTTCTAACATTATTCCCTCGTCAGAAACATGCCTGGAGTAGCATTTAGCCGCATTCACGCTAGTTTAATGAATCCTGGTTAGAAAGTCCTCTCCCCTCCGAGCGTCAGAAACACACTTTCGTTTTCTCGAGCTGTGACGTAGCTCTGTGAATCTTCTTTGCTGTTTTTGAGTCCTTAAATCATCCCCAGACCCATTCTGTGCATTTCTCCTGTCTAATCACGATCAGTGTAACTGCGTGCTGAGACCCGGAAGTGAGAGGCCAGCAAGAACGGGGTGTGATTCCCTTTGCAACCAATAGATGGCACCATTTAGACCCGGGGGAAACAGCAGTAATTTAAACAGAAACAAATGTAATTTTGTCCGAGATGTCAAACTAAAGGTACTCGAGAGCATGTTTAAAGTCTGATAACAACACACATAACGCTTGATATTTGTCCTTTAAATTCTATGTATACTACTACTTACCATCACTTATTTATTATCCTACAGGTCAGACGTGTAGAGTAAGATTTTCTATTAGGTGCCACATTCACTTCTCAAGAGCTGGTGGCCACGACTGCCCTGGGGCAAACTCACAAATACTTTGCTGTCATTCTGCACCTATGGCCTCTCCGACCGCCACTAAACACAACACCACTGCATTTATACGGACGAGGCGTGTTTGTTTTGCTTTAAACTGGCATAAAAACATGAACACAATGATATTACACACATAACGGACTTCTAACAGAGACAGTCTATTTTCATTAAGACGGCATTGATTTTGCATGTGCTTTTATGGATTAAGCTCCTCGTTTAGCTGTAAGATGGATCGTTGTGAGGACTGTTTGATCCTGTTGAAACGTAGCGCGCAATATTCAGGATAAATGAAGTAAAATGAAACAAAACAGACAGTTTAAATGAAATGTTACAATTATAGAATGGAGGTTTTGACTTCTTTGCCCACTCTGACCTCAGCTTTACGTGTGAGAAATTACAATATCATTCACAACTGTTCATATTTATTGAATTTGACATAACCAAACAACAGAGAATTCCTTCATCCAGTTGTATTAAATCAAACCTTCTGAATGCTAAAGTTAAAGAAACATAGACCTACAGATGAAAATGTGTCTTATGTCTAGCTTCACTTTTCGTGTATCGACCTGAAATGACTTATTTTCGCTTCTAAAGTGTTCACCATTTACCGATTCATCTCGAAATCTCCAGTGATCGTTGGATTGCGCTCGCCAGTAGACGTTCCTGTTAAAAGTCGCCATCGCACCTGTGAGAGTGTGTGAACCTGGCGTGTAAAAGAGCGTGGGAAACCCTGCGCCGGGTGAGGGACGGGCAGGGCGACGGATGGCGACAGAGCGGTGAATTAACGGCCGAGTCTTGGCCCCCGAGTCGGCGCGCTCTGTGTGTCCGGCCTTAAATCTAGCCGCCGCGCTCGTTTTCTCAGTCCCTCCGACGCTATTAATCCTGGATGTTTGCCTGTTTGTCTATAACGGATTATAAGGCGCTGGAACTAATGAGGTTTGGGTCTGGACCGCGAGCCAAGACCAGACAAAAGGCTAGAGCGGGCCTGAGGAGGTGCCGGGGGGGGGGCGAGGTGCATCCCCGAGTAAGACATACGGCACAAAGGCTTCGTAACACCGAGCGCTTCGAATATGTAGAGCATTTTGACACGTTTTACATCACATTAAAAGTCCAGAGTTTGAGTTTAGAGGGAAGTTTAGTTGCATAAGACGTTTCAACAGATTGGATCCATCCAACGGCTTTTTTGTAGCTCAAAGACGGTGGTAAATCTACAAATTACTTAAAAAACTGATAATACAGGTTTTTAATGGAGTTTGTGCTAGTTTACTTTAAAAAAAAAAAGCTAAAACCAATATGGCGGCAGGTGGCATTTTATTGGCAACAATGTTTTCAAGAATATTATTTGGTTGATCGATTGTTCAGATCAGAACAGAACTAATAATTGTGATCTTTTTCGAAGTTAAATTAACTTTACATTGATTATTTCATGTAACTTTATCTATATGAGTGATACTAGAGCAACATTAAACAGTGTGACTGAAAGTGAATTACGGATTTCACTGTTTGTCGGTGTAAATAAGCTTGAATAATGTTAAAATTGTGATGTTTCTTCTCACAATAATCATAATGTAATTCGATATCGTGAATGGGGATGTCGAGAGTAACCGATTAATCGATCATTGTGATTATTGACGTCACAATATAATCGGAAGAACTAAAAAACGAATAATTGTGACTATTTTAGAAGCGAAAATATTTGATTTCTATTCAATCCGGGCCACAAAAAGTACACCCGTTTGCATTACAATAACTTTACTTTTGCATTCAGAAAGTTTGATTTCATAAAGCTCAAGACAAGTATTGCATCGTAATTGCAACAGTAAAATGTATTATAGTGACATCCCTACTTTAACAATTTGGAGTAGTAGATCATGTTTTGAATTTTTTTTAAACATATTTAACCGATACAATTTACCTTTGTCAATTTGGTCAAGTACATCGGCTTTGCAAAGACTTTATTTCCCTCATTTGCCAGTGTCTCCGGGGTTATTCGCCGCTGTCGACGGTCGAGTGGTTCAGCCTCGAGTGCGTCAGTGGAACTTTAATCAAGCCCAAGCGCTCGTGCCATTTGTAATCAGAAATTTAGAAGATACAGTGTCAATTGAAAAGCTTTTTATACAGGGACACAATTGTTTTATTGTGGTTTAGGTTTTGTGAATTAAAATCAGCACTTTTTCCTGTCTTTTTGTTGCGAATCCCGAACCTCTTTATTTGTGGCTGAACAAACATGTCATATTGCTCTGACCCAGGGCTCTCTTTAAAAGGACTGTTTGTTACCGCGCCGTGTCAAATAATGATTTATAAACCCCGTCTTTCCTTTCTTGTGCAGAGAGGAGGCGAGTGGAAGCAGGGGATGGGACTGAAAGCCAGGGTTTGGCCTCTAGACATCGGCGACGTCGAAGTTCACGGTTGATCCTGAAGTGGTTAAGGCTGAGGTAAGTTCACAGCCTAATGCAAAGGTTTGATTTGCTGTTTTTCATGCATTTGTCACGGCAAAAAAACAAAAATGACTGGTCGCGGTGGATGTTGTTGGACAAAGAGACGAAAAAAAAAACAAAGATCGGGTGGTCAATGCCGTTTTGCCAAATGTTATTAAATCAAGAAGGATTTGTGGTTTTTGGTTGATGCATTTCTGACAAACTGTTTTATGGTTCTGTATCGACATAGTAACGTAAGAGTAACTTTTAGCTTACACTTTTCTTGTGGTAGTTGCTAATGTCCTCTACAGGGCTGCAACAAACTACAGACGTCTGTTGTCGACGAGGCAGCGATTATTTTTTCCATTATACAATTAAAAATACATCACAAACAAAGGTTTAAATATGACGACAGAAGGCTTCTAGATAGAGAATATTTTCAAATAAAGTGTATTATGTAGGAACATCTTAAATCGTTTGTTCTTTTTTGACCTTTTGATCTGATAATGTTAAACAATAATACTATTAAATAATGAGTCTGTATAGTCCAGATTATTATTTATTTTATTTATGTATTTATTTATATTAATTTATTTATTTATTTTACTTTATTTATTTTACTTTATATTTTATTTATTTTATTTTACTTTATATTTTATTTATTTTGTTTATTTTATTTATTTTTATTTTATTGTAACCACAAACCACTGACGCCGTTGCCTTTGCTCTGACGTTTGGGAGTCGACAGGGTAATAAATCCTGGCCTCGCTGTTGCCTCGTCCACTCTGTCCGATATTAAAATTCAGACGACTGTCCCGGGCCACGGACGGGCGGCTGAGCGGTGATTGTAGCTGGAGGCTGTTCTGGACAAAGCAAAGGTCAAATCTGAGAGGGGCGTTCGCTGTAATGACTTATTAGACTCTGAGCTGCTGTGATGGGTCTGGGCACCAGCAGCAGGGTTTGGTTGCTTCAAGGCCCTTTATTATGCATTATTTAAGCTTTTTTTTAAACTTCTTTGGACACTTAAGTCTTAGAGGAGGTTTCAATTTGATGGGGTCAACTTTAGAGACAAGGGCTTCTTGAATGTACGAAATAAAAAGTGTGACTAACCCTGGAACTAAACCTCGAATAGACTAAATCTGGACTTGAACAGTGTCTGTTTCTGTCCTTTGCTGCGGAACAGGCCTGACTAAATGTAGACTATATCTTTTCTTATGTAAAATAAAAAATGAATGAAAAGGAAGCATAGTCCTTCAATCTAACAATGTATTCTAAACCTTATAGACCCTATCGTGGTACATAAAACCCTCTAATTGGCAGGTTTCTTTAGAACAGGGGTGTCCAAACTGTTTCCACCAAGGGCCGCATTTTGAAACTTAAACAAACAAACAACTTGACAATGTCGGATTTGTTGAATGACAAAGTGAATCATTCGAAATTTTGCATTTGACGTAATTGCGATGAGCGTCCACACCTTTAATTAGACCTAGAATTTCAATCTTAGGTTGGTATAACATCAATATGGCTGAATTTTCCCAACTTCACAGTAAAAAGTACTAGTTTTTGTTGTTTGGGTCGACATAGCAGGAAGCTGGAGGGCCAAGAAAAATTGGTCTGAGGGCCGCATTTGGCCCCCGGGCCCTAGTTTGGACATGCCTGCTTTAGAAGAATGCACAGCCCTAGTTCCTGTGTAAGTCGAGAACCACGAACTTAATTACAAAATCACTTCGTAATCAGCTTCTACTTAATGCCAAGAACCAAAGCCGCTGAACATTTTCAAAGCGGCCTCGTATTATTGCTACTTTGTGATATGTTTAGTTTATTTTGACATTTCAATAAATACAATACCGCCTTTTTCCAAATGACCCGCACCAGGCTGGACGAAGGGAAAACCCATAACCGAGCTGTCAAAGTTACACTCCGCTTGTGCTTAAAGCCGGTCGACAGAACGCGGCCCACGGAGTCTGCGGCCAAATTCTGAATTAGGCCTAACGCGTTAACCTCTCCGCATTGAAGTGCGCCGTTTGATTGGCGTTTAACCTGCGATTCGTCCCGGGCCAATTTCGCTACCGCCGCTCTCCACGCGGCGCGAGCGCTCGCAACGTTCCAACAAAAGCAAACACGTCAGCAGAGAGCGGTAAAGCCTTGAGTGTAGGTACGGAGACACCCAGGCCATTTCTGTTCACGACACAGCGAGTTGAAGGCTGTAATGGACTTAGCATATGGGCTGCTGTTTAATTACGTTGGGGAAAAGTGGATTGGTCGACCCGGGTGAAAAGGACAGCGCAGAATGTTTATAGCCCTCTGTTTGAATTGAGGTCGTGATATAGAGTCTCTGGCATGAAGAAGCCTGTCGGAAAGATAGAAGCGCCATATGGACATTTTTGAACCACTGGCGTTGTAATGAGGCTGTTCTGTACGAGACGCTGTAAAAGTCTGCTCCATGTTGACTAGAGGTGAATTTGACTCAAAAAGACATAAGGACTATGAAAAAACCAGGATTGAGACGATGTGTTTTGATGGTTGTACCTTTTTGTGTGGGATGTTTTTGCTTTGCCTGGAATGTTCTGTAATATGGCATTAAGGGACACGTCCTTACGCTGTGATTGACTTTGATGAGCTTTTAAAACCGCATTATAATGTTGTTCCATCATCAAACATAAGCCTTTATTTGTCCCACAATGGGGAAATTCCAGTGTCGCAACACAAAGTAGGTACAGAAGTAAATTATAAAAAACAGACAACTTATAATTTTTTTTTTAAAATACTCTTAATGAAAAAAATAAGAATAATAACAATAGTAACACTCTTATTTACAACAGAGAATATAATCTGTAATATAACGCTTGTTTCTTTAATCCTGTCGCTGAGGCCGTCTTCTCTGCTCCTTCGCTCAACCTCAGAAAATACTCAGTTTCAAAAAGACTTGTTTATTTCACCACGGTAACGCCATCTGCTGCTGCTACATTCTGGTAGTTTAAGTTCTAATATATGAAAACATGTAAAGGCAGTCAAGGGCATGTTAAATAAAGGCCAATAAATGTGTATATATTTATCTATATTAAATGGTTTATCTTTTATCTTCATTTATCTTTCTTTGCTGTATCAAAATGGAAATAAATCAGGGCTAAACCAGGTTGGAAATAGGACTAACACATCCCAATAGGCAAATACAACTGAATCTTAATGAAGCAAGGACTCCGTGGGTTTCACGCACAAGGATTTCTTCCCGATTTGAAGGATTTATCGGCCCTACGTCGTTACAGCAATAGCCAAATTCGAATCCAAACATGATCTTAGAATGGGGAAAGGTCCTTCAAAGCAAGAAGGGCTCATTTGCCTGAAACCCACGAATAAGCCTGCCAAGGACACGACGTACCACCAGAAGAAACGTACGTACAAATGTATTATGTACAAATATAACGGGTCGAAGGAGAAGTCCCATTATCAACGAACCATCTCACCGCAAGCTCCTTCTGTCGCTTAATTTGGCCTTAATGCACTCGCTCTAACTGACACTTTGCACCTCATTTTGTGGTGGGACGCATCGTGTTGTGGTCCGCGCGGCTTCGCTCTTCGCCGTGCATTAACGTGGCTCGATTTGCCCCGCGTTTGTAGCACTCGGACGTCCCGCTTCGGTCTGGAATCAGTTGAAAAGCCGTGTGGAAGATTGGAACATGAAAACGGTGGGGAGAAACCTGGGGCACTTTGGAGTTCGATGTGATCCAGATGTTGCTCAGAAGTCCACATCTGCGCCGAGGCCAACATCTGCGGAATGAAGACGTGTGAACAGCCCGGAGCTTTAGCCTTAGCCTACTGTTAGCGGCGCCCCGGGTCACCTCATTACGCAGACATTTTCCATAAACACTATCGAGCCATGAACTATGGTTTCCCCTCAGTTTGATCAGGAGAAACGCTCATTAGTGCGGCGATATCTCATGATTAGACGTGTACTCGTATGGAGACGGTGTAATTGTCATCACTCGCACGGTTCTGGGAGGGAAGACAGGGGCAACCACGTTTTGTGTAATCTATGGCCGCTAATAAGATTATTACAATGTACTCTTTCCTTCAGCATCTATTGAATCTTGTGTAAACTTTAAACAACATGTAACAAGGCTTCTATAAAGGGTTTCAGTCAAAAGTCCCCAAGGTTTTCTCTCAAGCATAAAAAGCACTCTTTATGATCTCTACAAGCGTGCAATGCGTCGAAAGGCTTTGAAATACAATTGTGTTGCAACGTTTGACAGATTAAGATGTTTTGACTTCTACGTGAAAGTCATTTTAAATCCACAATACACTGTTTTTCTCCTAGTTGGCATTTATTTCTATGTTCCACTGTTTTTTTTTTTCATTTAAATGGGCCAAAACATGACACACATGAACATAGACCGAACATAAAATATTCAATATGATTAAAATTTTATATTGCACATGGAACTGATAGAAATGTGTGATTTTGTACATTTTTGGCTGTTAATTTCTAAAGTATCAATATTTTTTGTGATATTTGAATATACTTTTGGACACAATAATTGTTTTATTAAAAGAAATGTATTATGCCTCAATGTGTTTGTCAAACTATCGAAATAAACTCAGCAGAGACAAAAGGAGACTAAATCAAGGCTAATTTAGACGAAATAAGAACAATCATGAATAAAAATCCACATTTTCATTTGAAAAAACAGTACATTTCTGTCAGATGGAGAATCTTGATATTAGAGCAACATATTTACTTTGTTGCATTAGCCAATATTACATTTTCAGTACTTTTACAATACATGTTGCTGCCCTAATTATCAGTGTAATTGATTCAGTTTATGCTTTAGACATGTGTTGTTTAGGCTTGTCCTGATTTTCTACACTTAAGAAGACATACACCTGTTTAAACACTTATTTCTGCAAAGTCTAAACGTCAATCACTCAGGGGGGGGGTGGAAAAACAACACATTTGAGCTAAACATACAGCAATAAGCTCCAGCGTTGGCTCTGCAGTGACAGGATGATGGAGTGTTTTTAGTGGATTAGCAGTTGTTTCACTGGTTAATATTGACCACATCAGAGCGGTGCAGAAACATCATAGCTGCATGATGGTTTGAGGCTGCTGTTGTTCATTGATTAGAAGCAGCCTGAGCGGGATCTGGTTCCCGTGGAGGTCTCTGTGGCCCCACCGCTCCATCCATCTCCCGCCTGCAGCTGTCACACGGGCCCCGCGCCACTACATTTGTCTTGTCACACCTCCGCGGTCGTCGGGGGCAGCGAGGCCAGTCACGTTCGGGCCGGACATCAGACGCGTAAATAAGCAAAATGCCGAAGCGTCGCGTGTGGCTGAGGTTTTTTTCGATAGCATCTGCGTTTCGCGTTCGGTTGTTTGAATCCTGACTTACGAAGGCTCGAAAGTGTAGATTTTCACCTTCGAACCTCTTGTCGGAAACGCAACTCTGTGAGAAAACCGATGTGAAGTGACACTTACTGTTCAGACTCAGCTTCAGGACCACAGGCGCCAGAAAAGATTAGGATTTTCCAAATATGTACTGTATATTTATTGAGTTAAGCCAAAAACACATCATAGTTTAGTGTCATTGTACTGTAAGCGAGCGGGTTTTTTGCGGATCGAGTGAAAAATCGCAGCTATTTATGTGTTAAATGGCAATATCTTTAGGATTTACAAATACAATGTTAAATACAATTGATTACTTGGCACTTAAAGAGGTAAAAACCCTTGGGCCTGTGGCACTTTTAACAACCAATGTATGTATTGTTTTTCGTGGATCAATGTGGCTTTGAAGTACTTTTCATCGTTCAAATTATGGAATGTTTTGTTTTGAAAAACTCCATCAACCTGAAACCTTTGGATGCATTTGAATTCGACAAATAAATCAGTGCAATGCCTTTTGTCCAGACAGGATCCATCATAAGGAGGTTTTCAAATGTATAAGTCAATAGTGTTTTAAAGGTCAAGACGTTTTGCATTCTACTATCATACTACTGAACAAATAAACCATACATTCTTCCCACTGTTTCAATTAAATTATTTTTTGTAGTGCTTGAAATCACAACGATTACGATTATTGTGGAAAAAAAACCCATCACATTTAATGATTATTTACGATTATTGATTACCAAACAAAAAGTGAAATATTTAATTATCTTTCATTCTCATGTTACTGTTCGGCTTTGCAAAAATGAACTTGCTGAAAGACAAAATAAAGTTAAATTTGACAAAAAACAGCCAGACAAAATAAAGTTCTTTACATTTAAATACATTTTTTGATTGTATATTGAACAAACAATTCTTTTTATGGTTCTGACGATTATATTGTGACCCAAACAACCACGATTATCGATGAACCGAATAATCCGCAGTCACTAAACTGTACTTTTACAAAGACAGAAAACCAAACAACGAAACAGTCATGAAACACACGCAGATTAAACCTGTCCTTTAACCCTTTTCTTCTCGTAAACCTGGACGAGAACCACGGTGAAGAAGAGACCCTCGCTCACGTGCGGACGGGCAGTAGATTAGTCCTGATGCCCATCCTGTCGCAGTTCCCCGGGCCTGTAATATCTGCTCATCCAGCGACAGGACGCTCGCTCTTCCTGCCGCCAGAAGCCCGTCACCTGCCCATACCTCTCCCGCATTATCTCTTCACCGTAATCACATTTGACGACTCGGAGCGCTCCCACCGCGAGTACATTGCCACGGTGAGCTTCGCGGGCGCCCCATTTCACTTCTCCGTCAAAGTGACAGACCGGCGCTTTGGGCACACACCGGCTTATAAATAAATCAACTTGGCCAGTGTTCTCGTCGCAATCACGGTCCCCGCGCAGCTGTTAGCATGCTAATCTCCCCGCCGTCCCATTCATATTCATGCACTCTTTATTCCCACGCCCGGGCGAGAGCCGGCGCGGGACATGCGTCTATTTTAAGATTAAATAATAAATAAAAACACGGCGCGGTGTGTTGCCCCCTTTGTCGCGACTGTTGTTTGTCGAGCGTCGGAGTCTCCGCCGCCCAAATTCATACCCGCGCGCGATTAGCGTCTGCGCGTGCTAGCGGCGGAGAGGTCGTGCATTATTCACGGCATTAGATAAACATGCAAATCAGAGTCGGTGTGCAAATGAGTTTGAGCCGTTGCTTGTCTTAGTTACATTAGTTCTTGTTGCATTACCTGAGCGCTATAACAGCAGGGCATTTGTAAGAAAAGTCCTTCAAAATGTGGACAAACTCACACCATTTCTTTCAAGGTGGATGAGGGTACGTTTTGCCTAAATGAGGTCGTGTATTGCATTTATCTGAAATATATCCATGGAGACAAACAAGTAAGAAGTTTATTTATATATAGGTCTTTTAGGGTCGTTAAAAAACACTTGCAATTAAATAAATGGATACGAGAGAGATACAAATCCTCCTTGTGACAATGTGCTATTTTGGTGATTGTGATTGACTGGTTTTCCTCCGCCCGCCCCGCCACGCCCACTCCTATTGGTCAACCTGTTTGATCGTCTGAGTGAGTGACAGGTGGACTTAACCAATCACAGTGAGCTTTCAGAAACAGCATGGGCTTTAGTTACCTCTTAAAGACTGAACAAGAAAACATTAATACAAGATAAAATGCATTTAATTTAAAAATGTTGTTAGAGTTGAATACAATACCATGGCAACAAGATTCCTAGAGGAGGAGCCATTAAGTTATGCCATTCACCTTTCCAACTTAACATAGGAAGAGTGTAATATAATCTACCAGCAGCATTTGTGAGCGCAGTGAAGATTGAAGCAGTTTGTATCGAACCTAAACACAAGGTAACGTCAAATGCCAAAAAATTAAATAAAAATACTGACTGAGATACATACTGAGAAATACATTTGGAATAAAGTGCAGTTACAGAATCCAACTCTATCCGTCCTCATTCAGTGACCGAGGAGACACTGGCACAAAAGAGTCCTTAAGTCTATTCATGGAAGCGGGTGGAACCATGAACCTTCTCTCCAGCACTGTACAGGTTAAGTTCTTCTGTTGTGTATGTACATTCATTGTTCTGAGTCCAAGTCCAAACTATTAACACACACATTTTCTGTTTGTTTTACAAGAAATCTATTGAACTTCAAGCCTATTCTGGAAAAAGCATATTTAAACTAGCGCGTTTTCCGGACTATAAGCCGCACCTTGTTTCATAGTTTGGCCGATTTATACTCCGGAGCGACTTATACTGTGATATTATGAACTTGTTATTTTCACACTCGCATTTCACATGTCGATTATTTTCACACTGACAACCACAAGAGGGCGCTCGAGGCTCTGAGCGACGCAGAAGAAGAATCTGCACTTCCTCTTCCTCTGGAGTTTGTGGAGTTGTTTAGAAGTGACACAGAGGAAGAAGAATTCAATGGATTTAGTGATTTGGGGTAAAACTGATGCTTTGCTAAACTTGTTAGCATGTTCTTTATGCTATAGTTATCTGAATAACTGTTCATATGTTACGTTAACATACCAGACACTTAGCACAGTTCTGTCTGTGCCTCATGTAGCTGAAGGTGTTAGCGTTAGCATACGTCATGTAGCTGAAGGTGTTAGCGTTAGCATACGTCATGTAGCTGAAGGTGTTAGCGTTAGCATACGTCATGTAGCTGAAGGTGTTTGCGTTAGCATACGTCATGTAGCTGAAGGTGTTAGCGTTAGCATACGTACACCTATTCACCATGTTCTCTCATCTGTTATTATTTTATGATGTCTGTTCTTGGTCTTGGATTTTATCAAATACATTTCTCCCAAAAAATGCGACTTATACTCCAGTGCGACTTATAAACCGGAAAATACGCTAAATATCTTCCTTCTGTTGCACGGACAATGTCACTTTCCCAGTTAGCAAGACCACCTGCCTCGAGCTCCACCACAATCATCAAAGTAGTTCCTCAAGGTCGAAAATATGAAAATCTGGTCTTTTTCACCTTGATTTGATATTCCTATTACTTCCCATTAGTTGTTCTTAGACTCTGACAGGTTATTGATCCACTGGGGACGTGCCTTGGCTCGGTCATGTTACTCATACACAAATACACCGTGATTTGCAAATGCGGTGAATAGATACATCGATCGTAAATGTGTGCTGGAACCTGCCGCGGCTCTGATCCGGGCTCATGCATCACTAACAGATGCTTTTAATCACAATCAGCTCCTGATTACAATTACAATCTGTCTCCTGTTTCATTGCAGTCGACAAGAAACAGGCGACGGCTTTTAAATGAATGGCGTTCATTATATTAGAATACATTAAGTCGTCCCCGATGCGTCAATATTTACAGATCATATCAGCGACTCAGACCTGCTTCATGGGATTGTTCTTATTCTGAGTTCAGCGTGAGTTTGGAGCAGGACTGTGGGGAACGTGAAGGTAACTGTAGACGTGCTAAGATTGATGGTATGCAAAAAGTGCTAGCATAGCAGCAGTAGTAATGGTCATTATTATACATTTTGAATATATGCATTGACACCACTGATATAAGACATTGTAGGTGGACATAAGACGCAGTAATCTAGTGTGCTGCGTGTGTTCTGTCAGATCTGTGGTGACAGTACACAAAGGAGGGCTGCTGCTAACAGATGCTAATTTAATGATTCTTTTTGATTAAATGATAAGTGGTTGCTTCGTGTGGATGGCTGCTGTGTTCTGTGTCGTTTTGACATCATTCCTGCTCCGTCTGAATAATAAAACATCTTCTCTCGGCCCATTTGAGAGGTTTTCTATTCTTGTTTAAAGACCACCTAACGATTACTAAATGAGTTCATTATTTCAGTTGCTATTTATATAGAACCTATTCCATGGCACAAACACAGAATTGAATGAGTGCGAATGGATAAGTTGGTGGAACATTGACATTTCCATGGAAACGAGCCCTTTGCGGAGCCCCCCGCCGCCAAAAAAGGTTACGCAATGCCCCTTTAAGCCCAGTGTTCTGTAAAGTTGTAGCATGTTGTGTTCCGCACGATGGGTCAAATTCAGAAAGTTTATCTATGGTATTGTGAAAAAATACATTGAGATGCAACTTTTCTTCTTTTATCTATAACTTTTTTCAGTTCTTGACCAATGTATTTGTCATAAACCTTTTTTTCCCGTTTAAAAACCCAGAAAAAGCACTTTACTACTACTACTACACTTTACTTTACTCACTTTGAATAAAAAAATAATATTAAAAAAACGCTTATCATCACTTTGCTCCTTCGTTGCTTCCCGATTAAACCAGCATGTAATATTTACCAAAAGCAACGTGCAATCGTCCCTCCTGCTGAGAAAACCCAACAGCGGCCATCTTGGGGCCACAAACAATAAACGCATTAGACTGGAGTAATCGGGAAGTTTAAATGCCCAATTTTTAATTCAACAAACCCTGGGAGTTTCCTGCTGGTTGTGAATATCGTTTTTGTCTTGGAAGTAACCGTGGGCCGTGGAAGTAACTCAAATACGCAATCAAATCGGACATGAATAAAACAGGTGGATTTGGATGTGTGTAAATGCTGCTCAGAGCGTGAAAAAGTGGTTTTCTTTTGACGGTTGAAGATTTATACGTCGCTAAAATGAACACTGATGACAGGAAAGTGATAAATCTTCTTTATGGCACCTGTTAGTGGTGTGATAAAATGGAGAAATTAACATTCCATCATTACATTTTAATAGCTAGAAGCGTAAAATGGGAAAATGTAAAGATTTGTATGAGTCTGACTTAATTGCGAAGGACATACAGCTAAATTAGTGTAAATCTGTAGCTCTTGTGGAGTGATCACAGTCTGCAACGATGACAAGAATTTGTAATGATCCGCAGCAAGTGTGGAGCTAAAGTTAGCGACACTTTTCAGTTTTAATCTTCTCAGTAAGTAGTATATTTCTTGCGTTAAAGTTGTACATATTATGCATTCGTCTGGCTTTAACAAAATAAACAAAGCCCTTGGGCAATGTGAAAGTCATGATAATAGAGCCATGCGTTCGTTGTGAACACATAATGAGTCCGCTGATGGTTTTTGGACTTTAAAACTGCAGGAAAAGTGTGGATTTTTAACTGTGACGCAACAACCTGGGGGAAAATTCATACAGAGTGATTTGTGAGGTTCAGAGAAGATGACCTCGTACACAGGATGCATGGAGCGGTTTATGAAGTAAAAGACAACTTTGTAAGTAAGTAAGTACATTTTATTTGTATAGCACCTTTCACAGACAGAAGTCACAAAGTGCTTTACAAAAAAACAGAATAAAACAATAAAAATACAGAAAACTTACAGTGAGCAATACATATACAACAATATACAGTCCCTAAAAGTCTGGGTATGTTTTTGATAAACAATATAGCTCAAAAAAGTCCATATTTGTACTTTAAGGCTCTTCTGACAGGTCGGACGACTCATTGAACTAAAATGCAGTTAAGTTTTACACATTTAAAATTTTACTAAAAAAATGATTTTTAAAAATGTTAATAGAGAATAGCACATTTTTTAGGTTTATAATGTCACTTCCTGTTTGTAATTGATGACATCACA
The DNA here is from genome assembly GCF_026437365.1 of Eucyclogobius newberryi. Classification (NCBI taxonomy): domain Eukaryota; kingdom Metazoa; phylum Chordata; class Actinopteri; order Gobiiformes; family Gobiidae; genus Eucyclogobius; species Eucyclogobius newberryi. The sequence goes on from NW_027315724.1 coordinate 33,350,634, forward strand.
CCCAGCAAATTACCCAGCAAACACAGAGAACAAAATCTTCTCATGTCATGATTTTTTAATTTGACAAATAAAGATATATGACAGCAACTTTATTTTGTTGAATAATGTTTAGAATGTCAAAAAAAGTAGTTTAAATTATGCATAAACTTTGACTGTTATGAATAATGTTCTTGGTGTGATGTCACTTCCTGTCATATTCTACAGATTTTCCAACGTTTCCTCCACAAAAACCTGCTCGATTGGTGTAAAACTATAATTTCTACGTAAAACAGGTATAAATACACCAAATAAAGTCAAAATTAGAAAATCGTAAAAACCCGTCATAAGCAATTTGGTTCTCATTTTGTTTTTTGTGAAGTTCTTGGGACACTTTAAATTCCCCGCTCAATCTGAAACACCCACCTGGGCCAATATTTGTCACAGTTGGTTGCTCGTGGGTCCGTCTGTTCACCAGGTGGTCGTGTGTGTGTGTTACTCTTTTCTTTTGAATGTAAATATGTGAGGGTTTTGCTCTGGTTGGTGTTGCGGCGGGTTCTGGTCGTGACAGATTACAGATTAAAAGTGGGGCTACGTGTCACTCCCTTGTGCTTTTTCCTCCGGGCAATAAACAAAAGCTGCTAAATTATGTATATGCTCTGCTGCTACATCTCATTCTGTCCCCACGAGCTGCGCGGCTTCAACTGTAAGAGCTGTGGATATAAGAGCAGAGTTGGTTTATTAGTCACGAAGCACCGAAACTTGGCTCTTCTTTGGTGAATCGATAATCGTACGGAATAACTATATAGAATTGTGAGAATTGTAGGCAGCAACAGTGAGTAATTCAGTTCAAAATGTGCTCCAAAAAAGCAAAACTACAAAGTACTTTTTTAATCTGGCTGTTTATGTGTGTAAATCCATTAAACTTGCAACTGAAATGAAAGATTAAAGATTGTCACAGTTGTTTGGTCGTAGTGCCAATGATAATATGTGTGAATCATTGTGAAATTGTGATTTTTCTTTGCACAATAATCGACGTATAGGTATAAAAATGATGTTTGTTTGGTACCTCAGCTTTAAATGTCTGCGTTAAAGTGTCAATAAATACATAGCACAGACATAGCATTTACTTAAGTCTGGCTCTTTCTACGTTTGTTTTGAATTATTACTGAATCATTTGGATTTAACACTTGAAATATGACGTTAAAAGGCACCAAAAAAGAACCGTTCAAGTACCGGTATCGGAAAGCAGGTATCGTTAAGGTATCAAATGGTGCACATCTCTATCATAAATGTCACTTTTCCCACCTGCTTTCTGTTGCTTTGCGAAGAAGATTCCACAGTTTGGCATTAATCTAGTCTATTTCGGAGTAGGTGAAGCGCCGAGGCCAAGTTACAGGTCAGATCTGTGGAGTTCACAAAACAATGCATGTTTTTCCATACATTTTGGAGCAATAAAAGCCTGTAACTGAATAAATGTGACATAGATAAGCTTAGGTTTAATGCTATGCTATGAAAACACACCAGGCAAAGCAATAACATCGCCATAGAGACAAGCAAAGTGGCCAATTATGTATCCGTAAAACATATCACTGGTCCCCTTATTCCCATGTTCCCCTACACTTCTTTATAACATCACTGTTGCCTTGGTGATGTACGTAAACAAACATAATCTATACATGTTTGTAGACACGGCCTTGTCCAGCTCCATATTGTTTGCGTTCACGTCCAATCTCTCATTTGTGGATCTATTAAAAGCTGGAGCATATGGTAGAGTTTTGTCCCGATGTAATAGTGCGTGATTAAGTCGTTTATCTTACAGACCACTGTCAAAATCACGGCATCGGAGCTGGATTTTCACTCTCGACTTTAATCACGGGATAGAGAATCAAAGCGCCCCATTTACTCAGACTAGCATCAAGTTTGTCCATTAGTTTTGAGGCTTTGAAGATGGGTGATTGCCCGGTTTGACGTCTGGCTCCGAAAACAACTTAAAGCGGGATTATAGTGTCCAATGCAGTGTTTGAACAAAGGGTTCGCGTTTGTCTCCTGTCGTGTTGGTCCGATCCAAATCCACGCAAGGAATCCAGTTCATCTGAGGTAGCACTTGGCCTGGTTACACGGCAAGTTCATATGATTGTGAATTCTGATCATTGACAATGGCAATAAACCATTTCTGATTCTGACAATGCTTTTTGGTTTAGCTTCTATGGTACAATTGCTGATTATTTTCACCAAATCCACCATTCAACACTTCACAAAGCAGTTGCCTGTCTTAAAATTCGATAAACAATTTGATTTTATGCACCAAAATGTGTGTATCTTGTGTTTTGTTGTTGGAGAAAGTGTAATAATAGTCACACACTGGTCTCGGAACCTGATTTGTTCAAATCTTATATATTTTTCTTAGGTTACAATATTATTATATTAATTTTACAATCGAATATTTATTGAAATATTGTGGAGATGCTAACTTTTCAAAATTACCATATTTTCCGCATTTTAAGTCAGCCTGGGTGCGACTTATATATGATATTATTCGTTATTTTCACACTGGCACTCAATCCCGAGTTTGTGGAGTTGTTTTGAAGTGACACAGAGGAAGAAGAATTAAATTGATTTAGTGATTTGGGGTAATACTGTTTTTTTTGTGAATCATTATCATCACATTCCACAGATCTAAGAGTTAAGCTATAAAGCGCTTAGTAACAGCTGTGTATCTTTCATGCATCGAAACGGAGCAAAGGATCATGGTCTATGTCATTCCCTCTGTTTCCTTCTGATGTTCCAGCAACAAAACAATGTATTAAAGCAAAAGAACTTGTGATTCGATACATTTTGACCGCTCATGATGTTATTGAATGAGTTTTGGCATATCGAAATCACAATATTTCAACAATTACATCCTTAAACTCACTGCAACTGGTTCACTATGGCAACCAGTGAACTAAGTCAGTGCTATTGTTGCTCTTTATCGCGATATGGCGTTGATCTTTGGAGGATGCGTTCACACTTTTGGTTTGAGCCAATTTTAGTCCTGATTTAGACTTGGTTTGGACTTGTTGATCTAGTCCAGGTTTAGTTCCGGGTTTAGCTCCAGTTTGAATGTCTCTTTGCTCTAAATGAAGCCCAAAATGACACATGAACCACATTTATTCTCACTTTCCTCTGCACTTCCTGTCATTTGTCTGCAGAAGAACGTTATACAACACAGTTCCATCCCTGTCCTCCAACTTTTGAACATCAGCTGCTGCTCGTCTCTAAATCTCAACTTTGATCCTCCCTCTGTCAAAATCTGTTTGTCCAAAAACCCCTGATTGACTTCCCTGCCATTTCCTTCCAAGTCGTTCTAAATTACCCGGCGCATGCAATGATTCCAGCGCTAACAAACAAACGCCGTGACATTCTAAAGCGTTAGCCACGTTCGGAAACTCCGCCCGCAACGTCGGCTTCAACCGGTGGCTGTAATTTAATACGTTGCGGTGCCATTTTAGAATGTCAGCGGGAAGAATTTATTGCTAATTAGTTGGAGGATGAACCCGGGACCCGGCGCCCGATGCGTGCGCAGTCCAAATGTCAGGGAGCGTGTCGAGGAGAGCGGCGGGACTGGTCTGGCAAAGAGCGGGCACGGCTCGCTGGGTTTGTGCCGCTGTGAAGCCTCTGGCCGTGGACTTAAGAGAGCTGGAGGACTGGGTCTGCTTCACTTGACATGGCACGCTCGCCAGGTCTCCGGTGGCGGGAGGCGGGATGACGCAATAGAACCGGAAATGTTACCCTCGGATTGATCGATCGCGGGTTTTTAGCCGTTCATAATTCAGAAGACACGTCGTCATTTATTCTAGGCGGGATTTTGACATTTTATTGTCTAAATCTGTTTGAATTTGGGGTGTTTTAGGGAAACCGACCTCAATTGTTTCGCTTTTTGACTTATATACGGTATTTTTCGGACTGTAAGTCGCACCTTTTTTCATAGTTTTGGCCGGGGTGCGACTTATACTTATATTTATACTTATATACTTATACTCAGGAGCAACTTATATGTGATATTATTTATTATTATTTTTAGTTATTTTCACACTTGCAACCGCATTTCATACTCCAGTGCAACTTATATATGTTTTTTTCTTCTCTATTATACATTTTTTGGCTGCTGCGACTTATAGTCCAGTGCGACTTATAGTCCGGAAAATACAGTAGGTCGTTTTATCATTGTTCATTGTTTTATGTTGCACCGAATCACCAAAGCGTGAGTTCTGTTCATTGACAATGGCAATAAACCTTTTCTGATTCTGATTCTGAAAGATAAGTGTTATAAGACAAATAAAAATATCTTCAGTAATAATTTCCGTAACAAACAAATAAATATTCTTTTAATCATCAAATGTATTCATCCAAAAACTCCAAACCAGACATAGAAGTTGATCAATGACAATTAGAAAATGACTGAATCTCGATCGCTATGGTTGATATTGACAAACATAATCTTGATATTTTGGGGGATTATAATAAAATTATGTGATATTTTAGCATTTAATCAGAAATGTTGAGGTACAAGAGGTTCATTGAGTGTCGCGCAAATGTGGATGGACTCAAATGAACCGTAAAATGCACCAATATATCGAGTTTAATTGAAATATGAATGAAAAGTGGTTAACGTAAAGCCGACTTACTGACAGTTCAAACTTCAAGGCCCGCATTTTTCTCTCAGTCTGACAGCTTTGGCCAGGTTTATAATGACTAAAAGTGACAGTGAATGAATAATGTTTCTGCTTCTGGTCTGAGTGAAGAACTGATGCGTTTGCCTTTGCTTCAATCATTTATTCAGTATTTCAATAATAACGCTTTTGCTGCATAACCATCAATTTGGTCATATTTCCTCTGCAAAATCCTCATGTTTGAACAAGTGCGATCTCTTTCTTGGACTTCAGACTTGTAAATCTGCTCATCGAATGACAAAACAAAAACTGAGAAACTGAGATCAGACGACTTTTGTGATTTTGTATCTCCAGCACTAACATTAAATGAAGAATTTTCCAGTTTGTTCAAAAGTGGGTTTCGTGACGTTGCATCAGATTCTGAGACGAACCTTCACAGTTACTAAACAGCGACTTTTCTTGTCCGAAGCAATTTACAGGCTAGCTTTTTCACTTCAAATCTGGTGAAACCATTTTTAGCTTAATACGTGCAACAGTTACCGACGCAAATGACGCAACGCAGAAGAGGATTCGCTGTGATGAATCTCTCCTGTCTTTTAGTGCGTTAGAGTCATAAAAGATAGGCAAGGGTAAGAATTTTAGAATGTACAACGGTTGATCAGAAAGACGGGTTTTTGAACATGTTCTAAACTGCAGCTCTTGGATGTTTCCCGGTCTGCAGTGGTGAACAAAAGGGGGGTGATGTACATTCTGGTGTTAACAGGTCAAAATGCGTATTAAAGGGCAAATATGATGCATTATTTGAAATGTTGTTGACCTTTAAACATGCTCTTGATTACTTTCACTTTGGTATATCATGTTTTAGTAAGAGCATGCGCATCAGGATTTGCTGTTAGCACTCCATCTACCGGCAGCGGAGGGAATTACCGTGTGGAAACAAGCAAAAGCTAGCTTGCGTGCGTGTTGTAATGAATGCGATTTGAGGGCAGAATGCTCAGAACAAGGCTGAAGAGGATTTATGGACTTAAAAACAGCAAACGAGACCTTTAAAATCTCAATCTTTGACGTCACAAATCTGGGAAAATGGAAAATGTGAGTGTTTTTGTGAGGCTCAAAGAAGGAGAAGAAAAGACAACCTCGTAAACAGGATTAACGAAACAAGTATGAATGAAGCAAAATACAATGAACAATGTTTTTTATTTTATTTTAAGTGTTATAGCAGAATATGCTAATTTTCAACACCTGTCCATTGGGCCAATTTAGAGTTGCCAATTTGATGACGGTAAGATGGTTAAAAGCTAAAAAAAAGTCAATATTGCACGAAATATGTCCTTCAAAGGTGCATTATATAACTCCTCTGGTGGATATATTGCTTTGGCTTGAGTGTTCGGAATGTGACGTTAAATCGATCTTGCCCGTATTCCATTACAGACCTTTTTATTGCTTGAAAAAAGTACATTCAAAAGGTCATCACAAAGAAATGGTTGACACAAACATCACCAACGATCAAGGACGGGACTGACATTGTGACAGGCGTTTGAAAAATGGAAAAACGACAAATTCGAGACTCTTTTGGTTGAATTTGATCTGTCTCTGTTTCTTGTGTTTTTTGGTTATAATATGTTATATATATGTTGTGCACAGTGATTGTCCCTCGCCTCTCCACAGACCTGGCTTGTAATTTTCTACATAGTGGTGTCGCTTGCTCATCTACATGGAGATGATTATGTATAGTTCTGATATGTTTATTTGCCATACTTTGGAACGTTGTAGAGACAAGTAGGTTCAGACCCTGCACAAGAAAAGTCGAATTGAAGATAAAAGCAACTTCGACACAAAGTAAGCTACTGTAACTTTCCCTTTTCACACATCTTCTCTGAGCTGTTAGAAAATGTAGGCTGCTGAAAGGGCCCCGTGTGGCATTCACTCTTTTATATCCTGTTTTTCTCATCTCCCCCCGCACATTTCGGCCCCGCTCCTCAGTTCTCGTTGCACTTGTCTCGGGGGAAGTGTCCGGGGCGCAGGGGCAGATAGCGTTACACAGCGGGCCTCAAAAACCGGAGCCGACCGCAAAATAACACTACCCCGGCTCTCCTCTTGCGCCTCCGCGTAAACGGATCACCGCTCGGAGCAGAACAAATGGGCCCAAAGTGATCTGTAACCGAGGGCCCCCGGTGGTCCGGAGACACGGGCCAGACCCAAAATTACACACAAGGACGGGGCGTTTCGGAGCGAGACCGACGGCGGGATGGAGATTCCAGACGCGCTTTGTACACATCGTTTTGGTTATTGCCAGTAAAAGCACTTATTTGGAGTGATTTAATTTTTTGTCAAATCAAAATCAGGTGTAAATGTTGTTTGGGTTGAAAGTAAAATGAATATTATGCAAATTATGGCATAGGAGGCATAGGATTTAGAATTAGCTGACCGATTTATGGGAATAATTGACGATTAAAATAATCATAAGCGTATTTATTCTAATGTTTTGAATTGTTATTATGACTATTTTTTCAATAGTCCACTTTTTTCATAAATACTCTCTATGTAGAAGTCCTCAGTTATCATATTTCAACTTTTTTGGGGGGGTAAAAATAAAATAAATAAAATAAATAAAATAAATAAAATAAATAAAATAAATAAAATAAATAAAATAAATAAAATAAATAAAATAAATAAATAAAATAAATAAAATAAATAAAATAAATAAAATAAATAAAATAAATAAAATAAATAAAATAAAATAAAATAAATAAAATAAATAAATAAATACATCTCAATATATACGGTAATAGAAATAAATTAAAACATAATAGGTCGCCTATAATAATTCTTGATTGCAGTCTTAGTGAAATGATTGAGGTTGTGTAAGTATGTCAATCACAACCTAATTGTTTTGCAAATTGCATTGGTGGAAGATGAATAATAGCTTTGTAAAACCCTGGAGATCAGGCCAATCATTTTAATCAGAAAATAGCACTTAATTACAGTCTAAGGATGATCAGTGACAAAAAGACCAACAATAACAGGTTAAACACATAAATCTGAGTCTTCATTTGGTTTCTTAATGTCCTCGCATGTTATTTTCACACTTCTTTCTCTTCGAACTGTTGCAGACCCATTACAGTTTGAGTTTACAGTCCCATCGATGCTTAAACATTAACAGCCTTGAGTACTTGGTTAAAGCTACAGTTAAAGGAAAGTGAACACTGGAATGAGTTTGTGAGTAAAGGAGAACAGACTGCGGCCTTGCAGTGTTTCTCAGCCTCTGGAGTCTTCGAGTCTGTCTTATGCAATTATTTCTGCTTCTCTGCAACGCACCCACCGGGTTCTTTTATTCACCAACTTTTTCGACAAAAGAAGAAAGAGTGGAGCAAAGGATCAATGGCCAGTTGGGAAATTTAAGATTTGTCCGACCGAAAAACACCTCCTTTTGATGATTTTTTAATGCCCGAGCAACAAAGGAAAGCAAACATATAATCTCTTCTCAACACTTTTATAATCCATCCAATGCCTTCAGTTTCACAACTTCACCGTCCATCCTCTGTACGTTTTAGTCAATAGTCTTCATGCAAACATATGAGACTATTCCCAGTAACGTTGGGCCCCAAATATCAAAATATCGATCTATCGTGATGCTGACTTTGGTAATACAATAGATATTTTCGGCTGCTGTATTTTTATGTCGCCGTGAGTAGGGATGTCACGATATCAACTTTTAGTGTCACGATTATTGTGAGAAAAAAACATCACAATTTAACGATTATTCACGATTATTTAGACTGAGACAAAACAACAGTGAAATCTTTCATTTGCTTTCATTCTCGTGGTCTAACGTGTTACTTTTCCTCGAGTTTGTGACCGGCTTTACGCAATTGAGCTTTTTGAAAGACAATTTAAAGTAAAAATTGACAAAAACATCCAGATAAAAGTTATTTACATTTAAGTCTATGTTTTGGGCGATTGGGAGATTGAACTGAAAAGACTCAATTTTGCTTCTAAAATCATCTCATTTCATGTGTTTTTGGTTCTTACGATTATAATGTGACTAGAATAACCAGGATTATCGATTAACCTAATAATCGTGACATCCCTAGCCATGAGTAGCGTAGTTTTCGGTACATTTTACGTACTTATTTTGTAACTGTACTACAATTTTGTCAAGAAAGGAAACTTGTTTAGCAATAAACTGTGTTAGATAGCGACACTCAATGGAAGAGGATCATCTTTGCTTCTATTTGAAACGCGGATGATTAAAATGGCTGTAGTTTAGGGCTGCCGGATATTTGATATATATAAAACCTGCCAACCCTGAACTTTAGACCTCTAGAACATGAAGTACACATGATTCCTGCTTCAGTTTATCATGTCCGTCTGCTCTCAAATGTAAAGGCTCCTGGATGTATTTAGAACAACTTTTCGGACAACAATATAATTTACCCTTTTGGAACGTTATTACAGAAGCACAATCTTTAGTCATGGTCACGCAAACAATTAGCAAAGGAAACCGTGTCATCATCTCTGACAATAATAATAAAGCAGAAACTCATGATAAGAATACACTCGGTAATGTTACGGTACATTAAATACAACCATAACACTAGCGTATGTTTTGGTCAAATAAATGCAATCTCCCTCATCACACTCTGTCCCTTTGGTGAAAATACCACTCCAAGATGGCCGCCGCTGCGCTGTTTGCATTCAAATGTATTGCAAATGTATGAGCGTTTAGATCAGAGCGCGGCAGGCGGCCGTGAGCGTCGCAGACAGGGCGTCCTCTGCGTCTCCGAGGTCGAGCTGTGGAGTGTTTTTATCCTCCTCACACAGCGGGGGGAGGGGAGAAAGAACAGCCCCGCGATTGTGCTGGAGAAGAGCCGTGTGCGGCGGCATAAGCAGCACCGGGGGACATCCTCTACTGCTTTTAAATCAAGACAACAGAGAGAGAGAGAGAGAGGTGTGTTTTAAAGCAACAAAAAAGCAAAGTTTATGCACTCAATGTTCTGCTTTACATGAATTACCCGCAGCAATTAGCAAAGGCAATGTCAAAAACGCTAAACTAAAGCAGCAAGAACAAACAAATAACGCAGGAAAACAGATTTGTTTTTGATGTAAATTGGAACTCATAAACTGAGGACATCTAGTTACATAGGGGTTTGTCCTACTAATATTTCAATAGTGCAGAATAACTTTTAAAGTGATTTTGGGCTTCTCCGACCGATTTACTCTCCTGAAAAAGTGAAGCGCGGCGGGTTTGTGTCTCGGGATAACTCATTTAATGTCTTTTTATTAATGTTGCAGGCCTGAATGAATGCTGCAGAGAGAAACTTCTAGAGAAGATGTGAGAACGGCAGAGTGAGCTAATTCTAGGTCTGGAAGGACATGTCGTGGTTGTAGTATTCACTCTCCCACTGAAAGGACAAACGAGTCAGTCGCATTGGATTCAACTTCTTATTCTTGTCTTCAGCGGCAACAATGACTTCATGACAGGCAATCATCCATTCATCACTTATTTCAATTATTTCATCCCTTCATTAATCTCTTCATTAGTTCATCCCTTAATTAATTAATCCCTTCATTCATTAATTTCATCCAATCAATCAATCAATCAATCAATTCATCCCTTCATTAATCCATTCATTCATTCATTCATCTCTTCATTCTTTCATTACATCATTCATCCCTTCATTAATTAATGAATTAATTCATTAATTAAATCATTCTCTCTTTGAAGCTCTAGGGACAGTTTCGAGTATTCACCCTCTGATGAAAGATGCTGAGACGTCTTTCTGACTCAGTACTTTTACTTCTACTTGAAAGGTCTTTTTTTTACACTTTCCCTACAGATAATTTTTGTCTTTTATTTTGAATTTAATGCGATGCTTAATGTTTTGTCTGTCTGATCGCAAAGACTCAGGAATCACAAATCATATGTCAAACCGCAAGTATTTCACTTTTTAGCCCAAAAAATGGAATGAGATAAAAGCATTGTGGACGTTTTTATTGCCCTGTAAACAGAAAAACCACATGTAACTCCACAAAATCTCAGATTTGAATGGAAATGTTGTATCTTTGGCTATAATTTTACACTGAATCTCAGTGATCAAGTCTGGTTTCTAAACCGTTACGCGCTGGTTTCTCAAAATACTTTTTTTGTTGTTGTCATGTTTTATTGTAGAAACGTTACTCCGCCCTGACCGTGCACATTACTCCGCCCTGAGCGCGCACACGTTACTCCATCCTGAGCACACGTCACTCCGTCCTGAGCGCGCGCACGTGACTCCGCCCTGAGCGCGCGCACTCCGTCCTGAGCGCGCACACGTTACTCGGTACCTGAGCGCGCGCTCGTTACTCCGCCCTGAGCGCACACACGTTACTCCGTCCCGAGCGCGCGCACGTCACTCCGTCCCGAGCGCGCACTTTATGCAGATCAATCCTTGGTTAGAATAAATCAATAAACAAGCCTGAAAACCTCCGACATCACATTTTCCTTGGGGCCAACTCGCCGTATACGTTTCCCGTTGAACACTTCTCCTGACGTCCTGCACAAAGCTCTCTTCCCTGTAACCACTTATACATTCGTTAACCCGCTCTTTCTAAATAATTCAAAGCCAAAAACCTGCAAAAGTCATCATCGCCGCTGCACCGTTCGCTCACTTCTCCCGTAATTGTTTGCAGCTGCCTCTCCTTGCCGTGTCTTTATTACAGAATCAGTGTTTTCCCCGCTCGTTCCCGACGCTGAAACGCGCCGTCCCGACTCGCATCTGGCTCGTAATGAACCTGATTTTTAACGACGGCCCAAACCGCCGCCCAACTCTTATCGCGACGGGCCGGAACGTGAAAGCCACGGGCGCGCGTTGCGGCTTTTTCGCGCCGATTCAACGCGAGTCACTCAAAGCGGTCGTAAAAAAATTGCGGGACGCGCGAAGCGAACCGCGTCGTTGGATCGCGGCGCCCGAACCGGAACGACCACTTGAAGGAGTTGTAGCAGTGGTAACTGCCGGGTCGCATAACGATCTTTGGGGTTTTTAATAAAGTCGCGTGGAGTTCTCGGGCGCGCGGCATAAAAAAAAAAAATAAGTACGACTAAGTATTTTGCCGAGATGTGTGGGAAGTCGTAATCTTAATTGAATCTGAATTGTTTTGGACGTCATGGCAACGTCAAAAGCAGATTTATATACGCCGCATTCGTGACTTTGTGAGGTGCGAGAAAAGAAGCTACGCTAGCCTCGGAAGTCGCGTTCTTCCTCCCTCTTTCTTTCCCTCTAGTTCTTTTTCTTTCTCCATCTTTCTTTCTTTCTCCCTCTTTCTTTCTTTCTTTCTTTCTCTCTGTTTCTATTTCTTTCTCCGTCTTTCTTTCTCTCTCCAGCTTTCTTTCTTTCTCCCTCTTTCTTTCTTTCTCTCTATTTCTTTCTCTGTCTTTCTTTCTCCCTCTTTCCTTCTCCCTCTCTCTCTATTTCTCTTTCTCCATCTTTCTTTCTCCCTCTTTCTTTCTCCCTCTTTCTTTCTCCCTCTTTCTTTCTCCATCTTTATTTCTCATCTTCCTTTCTCTTTCTTTCTTTCTCTCTCTTTTCTTTCTACTTTGAAGTTGCACAACTACAGTAGGAGGCGGAAAATTCACCTTTTCAATCGGCTGCCAACCGTCATCAAAAGTAACACAACAACAACAACAACAACAACAACAACAACAACATCATACTCTGCTTGAACTCACATAACGGTGCGCTTCATACTTGCATTTAGCAAGTTTAGTTGGTCGACAAACTGCACCTTTGTCGACCAACATTTACCGCAATCTAGTCACTATTTGATCAGGATTATACAGATTTCTACGCACCACAGCAGAAGGTTTGGAGTGAGCGAGCTGTGTTTAAAAGCTGCCCTTTTACAAACAACAGTTTCCTGCATAAATCTCAATAACTGCGTGATCTTCTGTGATCTCCTGTGATCTCCTGTGATCTCCTGATCCTGTCGTCACAGTTTGGTTCGGATCATGGAGATGCTTCATAGTTTCGAGAGCAACACATTTTAGTTGATCATTTGATGCACAGAACGCGTCTTTGGTCAACCAATCATTTCTTTCGTTGCGTACTTTTTGGACATATTTGTGGGAAAAACAAATATGCTCATGTACACATCAGATTCCCAGCTTTAATCCATTACTAAAGTGGATTTTACTTTGTATTGGCTTTAGTTTTTGGAAGCTAATGTTCGCTATATTATAAGGATAGTCAGTGTGAGAGGTTCAAGGACAAAGACGTCCTTTTCACAGGTAAATTGCACGCACCTTACTTTTATCCATTTATCTTCCGATATTTTTCAGTCCAACATTTCCCCCCGAAAACTTCACGTGAAAAGCAACGATTATGAAAAGCACTTGAAGAGAGTTAAATTGTAAAAACAGACATCTCCGTCGTGAGAAATGGTCCAAAAGCATATTTATTTTTGCTTCCATCCTCTACAGATATTATTAATAAAATCGATGTCTAGTGGAGGAATCATTTTGAAAACATTACCATACACAGAATAAACCGCGAGCCTTCGACGACTTTCTAAAACAGCACTTATCTGTTTTTGCAAAATAACACATTTTCGTTGCGTTAAATATGAGTTGAAAACTGTTGAGTCGGTCCTGTTTTCGCTCCGGAAACATCAGGAAACGTGCGGCTTTGGGCGGGGCGCGCGGGGAGAAATTCTTCAACGTATAATCAAGCGCGCATTGCTCCATATTCGAGCAAAAGACATACAGAACATAACCGCAGGTCCCGCGGCGCGTCGGGGATTAGAACCTGCGCCGCCGGGTGTTGCGTGTTCCTCCATTAACAGTCCTGTAAAGAGATCTGTTTGCCTTCTCCCGGCGTGCCAGATGAATGCTCGCTCCTGGTCACAAATCATTCCCATTCGTAGTGAAAACACAGCAGTGCGATTCGGCGGTAACAGGACACCGGCGCACCCTCGCTCTCCTTCACCCCCCCCCCGGCCTCCTGCCTCCCCCCCCGCCGCTCGGAGAGGCAGGTGAGTGATTTAACAGACCCACGGAAACTGAGCACCGCTATTGTCTGTTTAAAGCGCTGGCCGGCTCACAAACGGACGTGTGGAAAAAGAGAAGGACGGGGCCTTGTGAAAAATGCGGTGTCTCGATAGCTTTGGAATTTGACGGAGCATGTTTTCAGGTTGTGGTGATAAATCCCACATCGTTTTTAGTAGTGTGCTTGCTTGTATGTTGGTGGTTGTTGGGGCAATTCAACACAACACTAGTTTTTGGTAAAGCTCAAAGTCCGTCAGGTCAAATCTTTTACATCTTCTTTTACAATAAGCTCAGAAAGTTCAAGCCCAAAGACGTGATTGTTCAGGTGAAAGTACTTTAACCCTTGAGAATGATACTGCTAACTGTACTTATAGTATCCATACTATATTATAGTATCCATAGAGTGATGACGTCAACACAAACTATACACACTTTCTGTTCCTTTCATTTGAATGACGCGGTAAAATAAAAGCATGAATTGTGACGTTTGTAAAATGAACAGATAAATATGTAGATTCTGGTCATTATGGCCTGTTGATTTGTGTATTTCTAGTATTAATACGTTTTGATATAGCTTTAGTATCTGATTTGGCAATTTTTGGGGTCATCAAACTAGTGTACAGGTGAATATGTTGTAATATTAATGGAAGAGTGACGTATTTGCACACAAAAGTTTCACAGTAAATACATTCGTTCAGTATTATTCAGTAACATTTAAACACAGATTGCCGTATAAAGAGCAAATCTGACGCCGCAGAAGCCTGTTAAGCACAGGATCAGCAGGTTAGATTATAAAGTAATGAGACTTCTTGGAAACACAGAGACGTTTTGTTCTTAATTGAGAATATTTTGCAAGTTGTGACCTTTTAAAAAGCAGTTTTGAGTCAACTACCTTAATCTTGGAGCAGAACTGTATTTTTGCAGTGAAGGCTCATTTTATAAATCATAATATTATAATTGGAGATGAGTGGGAAACACTTGTAACTCTTTGTTTGGTGAGAGAATGTCACACGATTCCATTGACGACACAAAAATTGTAAAAAAAAAGTGAGATTTACATTTAAAAAGACTTGTAAAAGCTTCCGGCGTCGTAATGATTTGGCGCCTGTTTATATTCTCCCGTCATCTCCACGTGCGATACAAATAATAAAAAACATTTCCCGAGTCCGTCCTTGGGGTTGGGCGACATGGCGAAACGATGATGTCACAGGTTTCTTGGCGCTGGATCACAAGTTCGACTTGATCAAACTTCATGTACGCTTTGAATGTTTCTATTCGACGACGTCATCTCCGTCACGCTCCACTGTGATTGGTTGAATCCAGCCGTCACTCACTCAGAGCCTTACAGATCAATCTAACCAATTGGAGAAACGTGTGGGAAAATGATCCTGATTTGATTTTTATCCCCGATATCGCCCAGCGCATTCATCAACTTGAACAGCATGCGACTTTATTTTCATATTTTGTGCAGTTGAAGTTATATTTACATCGGAAAAAAGCGCTCTGTCCGTCATAACATGTGATTTAAGGTGAGTGTACGTTGGGTGTTGTCCTGGTGTAGCCCGGACGGTTGTGTTTCTGTTTGAGCTCTTCTTCTTCTTCGTCTTCACGGCCCGCTGCCGCTCGGCTCTGGTCTCAGCAGTTTTCCCCGGGATTCCCCGTAGGTCGCACTGCCTCAGCCGGGTTTAAAAATGTCCGCCGCCCCTGCTGCCGGACTCTTCCTGTTTGGTTTGGGGGCGATGCGGTCGGGAGATGATGATACGTGTTGAATATAGAGAATGGCGTCGTGCAGCGGACTGAAGCGGAGTCACGTTTGAGCGGACCGTCCCAGAAGCCCTGCCCCGTTACGGCGTTAGCGTTGAACCCGTCAGACCTCACTGCCCCTTATGTCAGTCTGTGGGATTTACGGTGATTCTAGTGCGCGTAAAGGGAGACTATAGAGAAAATACAGTATTACAGGGGGGGAAAGGAACTGTGGGAGAATATAAGCAGTGTCGGCGAGAGTTACTTTTAAAAAAACAAGGTATTACCTCATTAATGCCCTGGAAAAAAGTTCTAGATAATCTGGGAAAACAAAACTAATTTGTTAAGTTACTCGTTAGTCTAAAAACGTATCATTCTAAATAGATAAATCTACAGAAAACAAAAAGAACAGGACAGAAAGGGGGGAAGAAATGGGAAAAACTTGCCTAAGATTGTCCATTTTTGCTTTTAACACGGGGACAAATGGGATCAATCATAAGAAGAGGCTTAAGATAAGATATTCCTTTACTGTCCACACATGGGGAAATTTCATTGTTGCAATGCAGGTAGATACAGAGGAAAAGGACAGAGAACACTCTCAATAGAAGAAAGCTGGGTTTACTTTATTTCAAACCGGACTAAATCACTAATCTTGGACGTAACAGTTTTGCTAGTTTTCTTCGTTATTTCAGCGTTTGCAGCTCAACGACGGCCTAAAAGCAGCTCAGTCGGTTGAACTTAACGCTTGCTTTGAGTCCAGAAATGACCCCAAACGTCTCATGAAGTCTGTACAAATACTGCGGACGGGATGAAAACAACTTAACTGAATGGACGGACTAAATATTATGATAAGTGTGTGAAGTGGTTTTGACCTTCTTGTGTTCCCTGCTGGAGGCGAGCCCTGAGCCAGTGAATGGGACAGAGGATAAAAGGCCGCTCCTGTTTCTCTGTGTGTGAAAAAAGCTCTGGCAAACCGGCTTCATGTTCACTTTAGTCCGCTTTATTCTTCAACAAACCACCACAACTTTGCACTTTCTGTACCGAGAGGCTTTGTTTTCCGACGCGTTTCATTTTCCAGTGCGTTTCAGCCGATGAGTATGTGTCGCGTCGATGCAATAGGCGTCTTTGTGTGGCGTTCAGGGTCTACTGTAGTTTGGTACAGTTGTATGTGTATTTAGGCGTGTCCTGGGGTCTCGTTTATCAAGCATGCGTACGTACAAACATATATGTGAGTTTGTGATGTATAAAAAGAAAACTTGAGCAAAAAATTGTCCAAAAAAATCTGATTTGTACTGGATGATGTGAGCTAAATTACATGAGAGGTGTTCACAGAAGTTTGTGTTTCGTCTGTACGTACATTATTATTATAAATGAGACGCAATTATTTCAGTAATCGAGTCATCTTTCGATCATTTTCTTCGATAATTCGAGTGATCTGTGTAATTTTTTAAACTTAAATAAACATTATAGTAATAAACAAATAACAAATAGCGAGATTCTGCTTAAGACAACACATTTCATTCTTAATGTATGTCCCCACACGGAGGCTAAAGTGAACGGCTCACGGAGGCTAAAGTGAACGGCTCACAGAGGCTAAAGAGAACAGCACACGGAGGCTAAAGTGAACGGCTCACGGAGGCTAAAGTGAACGGCTCACAGAGGCTAAAGAGAACAGCACACGGAGGCTAAAGTGAACGGCTCACGGAGGCTAAAGTGAACGGCTCACGGAGGCTAAAGTGAACGGCTCACAGAGGCTAAAGAGAACAG
This sequence comes from Eucyclogobius newberryi, assembly GCF_026437365.1. Taxonomy (NCBI): domain Eukaryota; kingdom Metazoa; phylum Chordata; class Actinopteri; order Gobiiformes; family Gobiidae; genus Eucyclogobius; species Eucyclogobius newberryi. The sequence continues at coordinate 33,367,797 of NW_027315724.1, forward strand.
CACACGGAGGCTAAAGTGAACGGCTCACGGAGGCTAAAGTGAACGGCTCACGGAGGCTAAAGTGAACGGCTCACGGAGGCTAAAGTGAACGGCTCACGGAGGCTAAAGTGGACAGCACACGGAGGCTAAAGTGAACGTCTCACGGAGGCTAAAGTGAACGGCTCACGGAGGCTAAAGTGAACGGCTCACGGAGGCTAAAGTGAACGGCTCACGGAGGCTAAAGTGAACGGCTCACGGAGGCTAAAGTGAAGTGTGTGCTCTTTCACACCACAAAACTGTTCCGAGTCACATTTGTGAGTTTGAAACACACTGCTCTCTGTTGATCTTTAGCTGCTGCAGGTCCGGAAAAAGTTCCGCGTGAAGTCGTATTTTTTATTAAATATGTAAATTAAACTAATTATCGAGGCAATAAAATAATAATCAAAGTTTTTTTGTAATCGAATTACTCGATTTACTCGAGTAATCGTTGCAGCCATACCTGGCTTACAATCAGTTTACTCTTGTTTTAGTCCAGGTTTAGACCAAAACAAGTCTTCAGTTTTGGTCCTTGCGGAACTAAACTACTCTTTTCTGTTTCACTTAGTCCAAAAATGAATCTACAATAAGAACGCTAATGAATTTGAGCAGTCGGTTTAATTCAGTCCTTGCTTTTATGACTTTGAAGAAAAGTACATTCCTCTATTAAAACGATATCAGGCTTTATTGGAAACCTCCATGGCTCCACCACAAGAGGGATAGAAAAAAGCAGTGATTGACCTGGTTCTGCGCATGAGAAAAGCTGTGTGCATGAGGCATTGTCAAAGAAAATGGAGGTGGGAGTGCGAGGACAAAAGCCACCGAACAAAGATGACAATACACCTCTGAGTCCACTCCAGTCTGGAGGGACGAGCACGCCAGCTTCTGATTGGTCCAGAGCTGTGCGGTGTTGACACGCTGTGCTGTGATTGGTCAGGAGTTCTGTCTCGTTTAGCTCGCTGTTTTCAAATGGGCCACACTAATGTTCCTATCTGGTTTTAGATAGACCTCTGCAGATCTGGGTCAAATGTGGCAGGTGGTGCTCTGAATAATACATGAATTAGTCCCGATTTAGTTAGACCTGGTTTTGACCTGGTTTAGCATTGGCTCAGACTCACAGTACATGGTTGTTTTAGTTCAAGATTATTTAAAGTGGACATATTATGCATTCTTGGGGTTTAATTGGCTTTTTTAACATGCTTTAGGTCACCTTTGAATACATATTTCACATGTTTTTGCTTAAAATAATGTGCACTTCTTGAAAACACACTACATTTAGGAACTGGTAGTAGTAGAAGTAGTAGTAGGTGATGGGTTATGGGCATGCAAACATACAATCTGGAAACAATCAAACATTTAAACAGAGTGATTTGTGAGGCTTAGAGCAAACAACCTCATAAACAGGATTAATGACATAAACATGAATGACGCCAAATACAACTCCAGGTATGTGTTTGATGACCAATATCATGGTTACAAACTAAATACAAATAAAAAAAGTGTCTTCTAATCTTAAACTGCAACAAACTGTATTATCGCTGGTTCAGGACTGTGGAAATTATACTAAATATTGTAATATAAACAATTATTTAACATGTTTACTGAGGAATTTGCCATTGTTAAAGTTAAAGTTGAAGTTATGATCAGTCTGGACGATGCAGCTACATTTTTTATAGTACGTAAGAGACTTTTTTTTCCTTCTTTTTAATCGAAATGAAGTCTAATAACTAAAGACACGTGCTTCCTCTTAACATCTAAATGCAAATGCCACTCACTCAGAGCAGGATGAAGACCTCCCTTGGATATTTCAACAGCACAACTACAGCAGCTTCCATTCGTTCCTTTCCCTGCACACCTTAAGTGCAGTTCTCTGGTCATCTAAGCCCCTCTCGTCACATGTAAGCTACAGTTCCATTCATCAGTCGTCGATATCACGTTGTACCCGATGTTGCGGGTGCCGTTTTTTTCTCACATGTTGCTTGTTTCTTGGCCTGTGTCATCAGCGCCTCTCCACTTGAGTCCAAATGGCGTTTTGTCAGTTCTCGGGGCTCTTGTGCCAAATCCCACAGAGCGGCACTGGAGTCCGGCTCTGTTTAGAGTCCCGCTGCGATAATCACAGGCTCAGAGCAAAGGGAGACGGGGGAGGACGAGGAAGAGGAGCGAGAAAAAGGGAAGTGAGACAAATAGAAGAGACGGAGAAAAGGGAGGATGACAGAGTGAGGAAAACAAACAAACTCGATCAGATTTTAACAAGAGCTTGGCCGTCACCCAACACGCCCTGATCTTTTATGTTTCGTGGGTTTTATTGGACGGCTTGTAGAAGAAGGAGAGTTAAATAATGTTGCAGAGTACATCATGAGGGTCTCCTTGCCTTTGAAACGAGGAAGTTGGACAAAACCGTTTTAAGGCTTGTTTGATGCACACTTTATCGTCCCTGTCAGTGAATGTGTTCTCTACATTTGACCCATCTCCAGAGCTTGAGCTGGACGACCGTAGCTGAGGCATTTGACCCGCCGTGCACGAGTTGAGAGCAAAGCCAACCGGACACGGGAAACTCCACCGGAAAAGCCCTGTATTTTAAGTATTGACGTACTTTAACTGCGACGGTCTAACTCATTATCATCATAATGTTACGCGTAGCAACGATTGTGTCTTTTATTGTTATTATGAACCAGATGCCCTGTCGTATATTTCCCCCCAGGCTGTGGCGTGGCTTTGCGTTTTTTCTTTCTTCACGCTGTTTTCTTAAATCTTTAAAACCGTGAATGATGAAGTTAAACAATCTAACTCACTTAGCCTTTAGCGTGCGTCGTCTTGACCGTTTGCGCAGCGTTTGGACAGCTTTCAGGGCCCTTGCAGCCAATCAACTCGCATCCCAAAGCGTCATGTGACTTGCGTGGCTCTGTTGTTTCCCGAATGTTTTCAAATTAGATAATGACAGTGTGTGGTTTTCAGATTTATCTATGATCTATGAGGAAAAAAGCAGTGTAATGCAGCTTTGATGTTGGTTTTCGGCGTAACTACGTAACTGTGCTTTACTGCTGCCTCTTATATGAGTAAATACATCAAATATTTGCTTGATGTAACGTACACTGTCATCGTGTTGTCACTGTGTGTTCACAACTCAACACCACTAATGAAAAGCTAATGAGACACAGTTTAAGTATGACAGTAAGAGGAGCTACTCAGTGCAAAATGATAGTGTTTTCTTTCCTCGGTGTCGCCGTGTGAGCGACAGAGTGAGTCTCAGGATGTAAAGAGAGAAAGGGAGGGAAAAGCGAGTGTCCCTGTTTGGATACAACATAATTATGCACTTGAACCATATTGTTGCGTTCTGTTGGTTTTGGCTGAGTGAATTTAACAACACTTTCGGTCTTTGAAGACTCGGTATACAGCTGTGTTTACGTGTATGTTTGGATTTTTACTGCATGTATTTTTGTCCTGGTTCTTCACAAGTCTGAATGTGGCTCAGTGTCTCCGCACATGTGCCGTGTTTTCATCAGAACACGCTTATGTCGGAGTCGATAGTGTTTTAGTCAATCATTCCCACATTTTGACAAAAGATTAAGTTATTGAGTCAATGATGTTTCTTCTTCGTCTTCCTCTTGTTCTTCTTTTTCATCTTCTTCTTCTTTTTCTTCATCATCATCTTCTACTACTTCTTCATCTTTTTGTTTTTTCTTCTTCATGATCATCTTGATCATCATCCTCTTCTTCTGATTCTCCTTCATCATCATCCTCTTCTTCTTTTTCATCTTCTTCTTCATCATCATCCTCTTCTTCCTCATTTTCTTCATCATCATCCTCTTCTTCTGATTCTCCTTCATCTTCTTCTTCATCATCATCCTCTTCTTCCTCTTTTTCATCTTCTTCTTCATCATCATCCTCTTTTTCTTCTTCATCATCATCCTCCCCCTCGTCTTCCTCTTTTTATTCTTCATCTTCATCATCCTCTTCTTCTGATTCTCCTTCATCTTCATCTTCTTCATCATCCTCTTCTTCTTCTCCATCTTCTTCTTCTTCTAAGATGTAACTGTGTAACTTCCCTGGTGGAGGACACGCTTGTCTCCATTGCTTTCCACAGCGTCTCTCTCAATGAGGACAACCAGGTGACAGGTCAGATCTGTGGCGAGGCGAGGCTGCTCACAATAAGAACCGATGTGTTATCTAGCGATTCAAATGCCTGTAATTTAATAAATATGTGATAGATACGTTTATGTTTTCAACGTCCTTTCACAAACTGCCACTTCATCGGTGTAAAAGCTTCTGTCCCTCCAAACAAAGCCATTACAAGCGCATTAGAGTCTAATTCGTGCTCGGTTTCCCAGTGCAGTCTGTCCAGTCTGGGGAGTTGTCGAACATTTAAGTCGATGAGACTCGCGGAGCGTTCGGTGGCTGCTTTGTAAAGCCGGACCAAGCGTGTTTCTCACTGTACTGCGCTCTCCTCCACAGCTCCAAGGCGTCCTCGCAGACAGCTCTGAATGTGGGTCAGGCCTACGCTCGATATTCTCCCGAGCGCAGATTGTGTTGCTCGAGAAGCAGCTGTTTTTTGCAAATGACTGCTTTGGAGAATCAAAGAGGAGATTGGCCGAGCTTGTCGGGTTATATTCGGCGCGATGCCGTGGGTAAGACTCACAACCGCAAACCAAAGGGAAGTCTCAAAGTTAAGACGTGAAACTATCATCAAATATGTCGGCCGTAAACGCCATCTGCCGAGTTTAATGTGTAAAATGAACGGCTGGGTAATTGTAGCTTAGGTCTCCACGTTGCTGTTCAGATTCTGGAAATGAGGAACTACAAACAACTTAGTAAACTATGTGGTTGAGAGAAGGTACAATCATTTGTAATCTATGTGTGTAAACGTCTTATCGTTTGATTAAATGAGCAATTATTACATCTCCACCTAATCCAAAAGACACGCAGAGGTAATTGGATAAATGGTTTGATTGTTATTGCATGTCATCAGTTATTTTCTTGACGTAGCACCTACAGAGCGTACCACTGACTGGGAAATGATTAAGAATATTCATCTTGTCTTCTTTGTTAGAATAGTTTTTGTTCTTCTATATCAGACAATAGGTAAGAGATGGTGTAATTACCTTGAGAAGTACTTTTCAACTACGGTGGCATATATCGCTTGGCAAGTAAACTTTCTAAAATATGGATATCAGGTGCGGGATTGTTGAAATTGAAGGTTAATCGGTTAATCATGATTATCCAGGTCACAGTAGATCATTTATGACTAAAACAAATGCTAATCGTGAATCGTGACATTGTTTGAAGCAAAATCAAATATATAAAATTCAACCTTTAAATGTAAAGGTTTTTTTTATTATCATTTATGTTATCTTTGTCTTGCTGTTTATGTCGCATTAACTTTTACCTTAACACTAAGATTTTCCTCTGCTCCACGGTGTCAATAATCTTTTAATCGGGCTGTTTCTCCTGACAATAATTGTAAAACTATTTTCAAATTAGGGCTGCACGATGAAGCGAAAAAAGTCTAATTGCAAATCTTTCTGACAATTATTACAACTGTGATTAGTTTTGCGACTGGATTCTGTTCAAATTTCCCGTTTTGAACCAGGAGATTTGAGACACAAAGAAATGAAGGTGAAATAATAAATACAGGGTCAAACGCGTGGAGAAAATGATGCTACTAGCCCAAAGACAAACTGAATTCTGAGTAGTCTGACCAAGCGGACGTAAACAACATGACAGAAAACAGACGTCCTTCACTGCCTGAACAAAAAACAATGGGTATATGTGGCAGAATTCATTTTAAAAACAACAGCTCTGGATAAGATCAGATAGTGGAGCTTTAAACGAGCGTAATGTTGAATAAAACATGATTTGGAGCATGTCTGGCCCCGGGGCGGGACACAGAGCTGCAGATGGAGGTCGTCCTTGGAACAGTCGGGTTTGTGCAGCGTCATGTGAACAAAATCTGCTCCAAATCAGAAATATGCTCTCCAAAACCAGCTCGGGGGCACACCACCGAAACCACAAGAATCATGTCAAAAATAAGTCTTTGATTGACTTCGGGTCGACAAAATGCTGTGCTCATTTTACATCGGCCAAAATATATAATGCATACCTATCTGTTTCAAGTCATTCTTTCTGATCGGTGGTGCGGTGCTTGGATACGTGCTTGGTTGAATGTAAATGTTTGCGTTGAGCTTGTGAGAAACTAAAAATAAATGTGGAAAAATATAGGCTCCATTTTGTGACTGCAGTACATGTTAAATATGTACGGATGAGACAACAAACAGCTGGGGAAAAAAGCATGTTCCAGCCTAAATAACGTCAACAAGGAATAAATTGGACTGGTATGATCATGAAATGGTAAACAACTAATACACAATCAGACAAAAAGACGTTTGGCACAGTTATTTGAACAAATGTCCAGTAAAATGATCTATTATCTATACTTGTATGCAAATATGGATATTACGGCAGAAGTTTTTGTGCTGTTATGTCATTTTTTTCATTGATTGGATACTTTCACCAGCAGCTTGTTACTCAGATCAATCTGGGTGTTCTGATTGTCCTTTAAAGCCTATTTGAAATACTTTGAAAGACATTGTTTAGGGTAATACTATTCTGAATAACTGAATAATAATATACCGAGTTGTAGTCGAAATGCCTTCGGAAAAATGGTAACTAGTCTTCTTAGTACATTGTGTAAACTTGATTTTACGCTTCTTGCATCTCCTTTAGGATCAAGCAACAACTCCATTAATTCCGCATATGTATCTATATCCATAATTCCAAGTGGCATTCCTGTAGTTTACATCTGCCACTGGCCTCAAACCAACCCTTGGGCTAAACTGTGCATGAGACGCACAACAATGCCACAGAAATGTGTGAGAGCTGACAGCCACACCACACAGAGTGCATCAGGGGTATGCAGCAGTGCGAGGGGCTGCCAGAGGCCACAGCGGCTCCAGCAGCTTCAGCAGCTTCAGCAGCTTCAGGCGTGTGTTACTGCTGCGGCGACAGGAGCACGACCTAATGAGCTCCTAAACCCTGCATTTGTCCAGGCACAACACGACTACAAACACTATCAGGGACCACATGCGCTGGCAAAGAGGTTATGGTGTTGTGGTTTGAAATGGATGGCTTCTTTTCTCTTTAAAGAATCAGAATCAGAAAAGGTTTATTGTCATTGAGCACAGTTTGCAAACATAGGAACTTGTTTCGGCGTTAAGATGCAACATAAAACAATGAGCAAAATGATAATAATAGCAACGTCTATAGAATCAAATAAGGCATGCATAAATTAACAATTTACGAACAAAATAAGTTAAAAAATAAACTTGCATGTCCTCAGACGTTTACACAAAAGTTGACAGATGGTCGGAAATAGTGCAGAAAGTGAACGGTGCGTGAATAGTATTGGTTGAGTATTTTTAAAGTGGCAGATTGTTCATGATGTTCAGATGTTCATAAGCCCAACGGCAGAGGGAAACATTTGGAACAGTCATTTTACGGAGATTTTTGAGTAGGATTTAGCTACTCTTGGTAGTCCTCTCCCCTCTGAGAGTCAAAAACACTCAAAACACTGAATGTCCTCGATAACTGATGTTTTCTCGATCTTTGACGTGGCTCTGAGAATCTTCTACGTGTTCTGTGCATTTCTGTCGTCAAATCACAATCATTGCAACTGCGTGCTCAAACCAGGACGTTCACAAGCAGCTGCATTAGCAAACAGTGTTGAGTTTAACGTTGTGTAATTCCCTCTGCAGCCAGTAGATGGAGCCAAAGCTCAGTTACTCTGGCGTCTCCAAAGGCTGTGGCAAAGAAAAAAAAAAGTGTTTGTTCTCAAATATGAAATGCAAATGTAACGGTGCTCAAGGGCATGTTTAAAGCCAATAACAGTACATCATATTTGTCCTTTAAATGTGACCTGAATACATTTCGCCGCTCATCCAAGTAGCTTTTTCCCATTGTCGTTGTACTTTCAGCTCATGTGACGAGTCAAGCAGTGTTTCCCTCAATTCTTTGCATTTAATCTAGGGAAGTGTTTCTCAAACTGTTGTACGCGTGCCACTGGTGTAACACATTCTTCAGACGGATTCCTCTGCATTTCTTTTAGTTTAGATTAAACTGAATTCACAGTTTGGTCTTTGGTCTTGGCATTTTAGAGCCCTAATTTAGACATTTATGTCATAGACCTGGTGTCAATCTTGTCATATTTGAAAGACCAAACATTTTCTTATTTTGGTACTTCGTGTGCAAAGTTTAATAACCTCTGACATAGGCTTTTAACAGTTTTAGTAGAGATGTTCAAGTTCTTCTTTTAGTAGTAGTAGTGTTTTTATCATCAATCAAGTTATGACTATTCTAGCAGTTATTTAAGTTCCTCTTTTTTGTAACGTATTGTTGTTTGATCGTCCTAAAGACATTGGGTCTCCCTGTTCGTCCTGTATGCCGTCTCCAGTTAGGTCTGCATTGTTCGACGTGGTTTCTCGAGGCCGAGCTGCTCCCTCAAACTCCTCCATGATCCTGTGCACTTTTCGATATATGCGAACGTAACCGAGCACCGTGTTATTATCGCCGACTTTAGACCCACTTTTACCCCCGTCCGTGCGTCTGCTGTGGTCAAAAAAGCGCAGAGTCACTTCGAATCCAGCCCTCTGTGGCACAACCCTCGCCACAACATGGCATTTATCAGATCAGGCGCTGTCCCAAACCCAACAGCGGCAGCATTTTTGTGGCCGCCCGCCGACTTTCAGTGCAACTCGAGGGGAAAAAGTCTCCCCAATGTGAACGTAGCCACGGCTGAACCCAAATCTGGTTTACGTCCTGGAGTTTGGTGTATTTTAGGAATAGGGTTATGATAGGGTCAACGCAGCGAGGCCAGTCATTTTCTCTGGCACCGTTATTTTCTTTGGGGATGTTACTCCTTTGCTTCTACAGAGCCATACAATTATTTTGTTCCTTCTCGAATCATCCTCGGTTTTTCTGAGACTTGCAATAGTCAGTGTCCAAAGACCGCACAGGGATGATGTAAGCCTGTGTTTAATCTGCCGTGGTCTGAAATGCTGATTTGTCGTTTTATTTAGTCAGTAATCATCTTTGAAATCAACGGTTTAGTGGTGTGTAAAAGTGAAATCGCATCAAAGGGGTTTTGAGTCCAAAGTGTGGGTCATTAGAAAGCATGGATTTCTTGGAGAACATCTATAGAACATGTATAGATTGTGCAGTGAAGTTGAGTTTAGAATATAATGAAAACATAATTAAAGATCGAACGTGTGACACTTCTGAGTGACATTTCAGGCAAAGCAATAAAATCTCCATGGAGACAAGCAGGTAGCAGACTCTCCACCCTAAAAAAAAAAACACACATGGAGCACGTTTAATTTACCGTATTTCCCGCACTACAAGCAGGACTGGATTATAAGGGGCACTGTCAATGAATGGTCTATTTTCGATATTTTTTCATATATAACGGGCTATACGGCGCATAAAGCGAGGTCAGTAAGAACAACCTGAATGAATCCATATATAGGGCGCACTGGATTATAAGGCTGTTTTTTGAGAAAATTAAAGGCTTTTAAGTGCTCCTTATAGTGCGGAAAATACGGTATCTACTGTAGTCAATTCTTCTAATTTTACATTACATTATGAGCACATTGACATCCTATAATGAGTAACTTTGTATTTCTTATTTTTTCTTTTTTTTTGCTTCCCCTGTTAAAGACATTACACAGTGTTGAATTTGCTGTAACAAAGGGTGTATGTTAAGCAGAACCCGATATTTCTGACATCCAAATTAGCATTGACCACCAAACGTTGAGACACATGTGTTTTATGTCAGCGGCTGAGCTGAGCATATGAACGGTTCCTGCCAAAAGTCACTGAATTCTTTTACTATAATGAACTATGCAAAGATCAGGCAAGCTGCAACTTCCACTCTGCTGATGTTTTAAAAGTGATTTGTAAAATGTTATCCACAAACCAGTAATTTTTGTAGGTTTTTGGTATGTAAACACTAGCTTTATTCATCTGACTGTGTACAAAGACTCATGATCTAACCTGACTTCATGTTGTTGTTGTTGTTGCAGGATGGAGTGACGATGTGATGGAGGTGACTATGGGCCGGTGGGCAGGTTTACCCGCCCCTCTCTTGCACCAGGCCCTGTTACTTTTGCTGCTGCTCTTCTTCGAGCCCTGCCTCGGCCAAACCGCGCCTCAAGATGGACCTCGTTTCGCCTTCACGCAGTCGGTCTACCACGCCACGGTCTACGAAAACTCCGCAGCACGCACCTACGCCAACAGTAAAGTTAAAATGGGCGTTCACCTGTCTCAGCGCTCCTGGGAAATCCGGTATAGGATTACTTCGGGAGACGACGAAGGATTTTTCAAAGCGGAGGAGTATGTTTTGGGAGACTTCTGCTTTCTACGGATACGGACTAAAGGCGGGAACGCTGCCATTTTGAACCGGGAGATCCAGGATAACTACGTATTGACAGTAAAAGCTTCGGTTAAAGGCGAGGCTTTGCTGGAAACGTGGACGAAAGTTAGCATCCAAGTTTTGGATATGAACGACTTGCGGCCGCTGTTCTCGCCAACAACCTACTCGGTCACTATCTCGGAAAGCACTCCTCTCAGGACTAGCATAGCACAAGTTACAGCTACAGATGCAGATATTGGCTCCAATGGGGAATTCTATTATTTTTTCAAAGATAAAATGGAGCTGTTTGCAGTTCACCCGACTAGCGGCGTAGTGTCCCTAAGCGGAAAACTCAACATCGACGAACAAAGCAGATATGACTTAGAAATTCTGGCAGTAGATCGCGGTATGAAACTGTATGGAAACAATGGGGTTAGCAGCACCGCTAAGCTTTTTGTCCATGTAGAAAGAGTCAACGAACATGCACCAACTTTGAATGTGGTCACTCACGCGCCGTCACTGCTGGATAAGAACCCTGTTTACGCAATTGTCACCGTGGAAGACTTGGATGAAGGCTTGAACGGAGAAATAGACACGGTTGTTATTGTCGGAGGAGACCCATCTGAGCACTTCTTCGTCGAACAAACAGACGATCGTGAATTTGCAATAAAGGGATCGGAGCCTCTGAATTGGGACGCCTATCCTTTTGGTTGTAATCTAACACTGCAAGCGAGAGACCGGGGAACGCCAACAAAATTCTCTGATGTCAAACTTGTTCAAATTACGATTCAGAAAAAGCAACCAGTTGACGTCAAATTTGAGAAAGAGGTTTACGAAGCGAGCCTCAATGAAATCTCCCCACCTGGCACTATCGTCGTGGCTGTAAAAATCAATCCCGAACCAGATGACGCCGAATATATACTCGCCCCTTCTGCCGATTCAGCATTTTTCCGAATCAACACCATGACAGGCGTGATCTCTACCTCTCGTTGGTTCACAAAAGTCTCCCAAGACGTTTTCAACCTGGAAGTGCTAGAAGTAGACAGCGAGCTCAAAGTCAAAATCCGTGTCAGCATTGACGACGCTAACGACAACACGCCGACCTTTACCCAGCCTTCATACGAGATTTTTGTCAACGAAAGCGTTTCTATCGGTACCAATGTGCTCGCTGTTTCCGCTGTAGATGACGACAAAGGTGAAAATGGCTATATAACCTATAGTATTTCAAGTTTGCTGCCTGTCCCGTTCAAAATAAATCAGTTTTCAGGCATAATTAGCACAATTAAAGAGCTAGACTTTGAATCTTCATCGGAGAGTTTTGTGTTTGTGGTCAGGGCGTCTGATTGGGGTTCTCCTTACCGACGAGAAAGCGAAGTCAACATTACAATTCACGTTGAAAATGTGAACGATAATCAGCCGTTGTTTGAAAAGGTTGCGTGTCAGGGAGTGATTTCAAGGGACTTTCCTGTAGATGAAATTATCACCACAATGTCCGCTATTGACGTCGACGAATTAGAGCTGGTCAAATACAAAATAATGTCAGGCAATGAATTTGGATACTTTGATTTAAATCCAGATTCGGGAGTTCTAACATTGAGGCGTTCCCTTGCCACAGCCACTCCTAAAAATGGTGTAGTCACTCTCAAAATTACCGCTACAGATGGGGAGAACTATTCCGATCCGATTTTTGTTAACATTACGATTGTACCAGGCAAAACACCGCCGAAAAGTTTCAATTGCAAGGAGACAAGAGTAGCGCAAAAATTAGCCGAGAAACTACTCAAGAAATCCAAAACTGGCTCAAAACCTAAAATAGAAGAAGGCTTTATTGATCTGTTTTCTGTCAATCGGCAAATGCCACAGTTTGATAAGGCGTTTCCAACAGATATCAAAATCCGCGAAGATCTCAAAATAGGTTCGAGCGTTTTCCAAGTGAATGCCTATGATGGTGACACTGGCTTCAATGGCCAAATTGTTTACTCAATTTCCGATGGGAATACAGATAATTGCTTCACAATTGACATGCACACGGGGCTTATTAGCATTTTTCTTCCAATGGATCGTGAGAAGAACGATCGCTACCTACTAAATTTAACCATATATGATCTGGGCCAACCACAGAAAAGCTCTTGGAGACTTCTTACTGTTTTCATCGACGACGCCAATGACAACGCGCCACAGTTTTTGCAGGAAGCCGGATACAAAATGGTCATTCCTGAAAACACCGCCATCGGCACGGACGTTATCCAAGTTGAAGCTACAGACAAAGATCTCGGTTCAAATGGGGATATTGTCTATTCTATTCTTACCAGCACCACGCAATTTGCCATCAATTCATCGAACGGGATTGTATACGTTGCCGGACAAGTTGACCGCGAGTTCATTCCAATTTTTAATCTCAAAATCGAAGCGAGAGACAAAGCGGACAAGGGCAGCCAGCGATTTTCAGTCACAACTTTGAAAATTACTTTGGAAGACGTCAACGATTGCCCGCCATTGTTCATCCCCAGTGTTTACAAAGCCAGGGCATTGGAGGATCTTCCTGTTGGAACCGTCGTGACTTGGTTGGAATCTCAAGATCCAGATTTGGGATTGGGAGGTCAGGTGCGGTATTCTTTGGCCAATGATTATAACGGATGGTTTGAAGTGGACAAAGCAAGTGGCGCTATCCGATTGATCAAGGAGTTGGACTACGAAACGCAACAGTTTTACAACCTGACTGTGCGGGCCAAAGATAAAGGACGCCCTGTCTCTCTTTTGTCCGTGACCTTTGTGGAAATTGAAGTGGTCGATGTCAATGAAAATCTCTATGCACCGTATTTTAACCAATTTGCTTTGACTGGATTAATTAAAGAGAATTCTCGTATTGGAACTACGCTTCTTCAAGTCACGGCTAACGATGAGGATGACGGTCGAGATGGAGAGATACAGTACTCCATTCGGGACGGCAGTGGGCTGGGCCGGTTCGCCATCGATGAGGAGACAGGTTAGTCACTTTTTCATGTATATTTTGTTTTTCTTGCATTTCTTTTTTTTTTTCAATAAAACATCTCTCATTCAGAAATCTAATGTGGGCCTAAAGGGTAAAAAGATTTAACCCGTCTAAAGCTGCTTGATATGTTGTGTTTAAAAATAAAGCTGCAAACCACTTATTTCCAGTCAAATCAAACATTCAGGGAAGAATCAGGGGAAGACTTTTATATGGATTCCGCCTGGACATTTTTGCTTTCTTACAAGTCCCTAAAACTATTTTATTGTGAATTTACCTTCAGCTTTTAAAAAGGAATTTTAAAAAGACAACAGATGCTCATTTTAGTGTCAATCTGCCGATCCATCAAGAAAGCAGCTTTACTCATTCATATATTTAACAAACTAAACCTAGACGTAATTTGAAATCTGATTTCCTCTGTGCAGAGCTTGTTTCTGCTTATAATTAGAGTAAAACAGACATCAGAGTCCAAAACTACAGAGCGTCAGCTTCACAAAGGCTCCAGATAATTGTTAAAAAGATTGTTTGTACAAAGAGTTCAGGAACAGCTTCAGTTTTAATTGGGGTCCATCTTTTTCAGCCGTTTTAGAAAAAAATAGGCCTTAAACAAATGAAGAATTGAGTACAGCTAACACAATGCTTAAAAAGCTATACATTCAATAAAAGTTCTAGTTTCCATTTAAACTTCGATGCAAAAATATCTCCTCAAGTGACTTAAATTCTTTTTAAACCTTTGACCATTTGAGTGAATTTGACTCAGAAGAAGTTCTTGTCGACACTTTTTTAACAGTTATTGCCGTAAAAAAGGCACGGGTGACATTTTCTCGTAGCTAATTTTGAAGCTACATATACATTCCTCCTTCTCCCATCCATTACCTTCAGTATCTCTTCACCTGTCCTAGTTATTAATCCCCTCTGTCGCCCCGCTCTCTCGTCTTCTCCGACCCGACACTATTCTGGAGGATTTACCGCGGGCCCTCGGTTCAAAGATGGCCGTTCTGCTGTGTCGTTTGAGCCAGCATTGGCCGCTGTAATTCTCTTTAACTTGTAATTGTGTTTGTAGTGTTTCTCGGGGCTCAGGGCTGATTTATGGAGCTTGCCAAGGCTCTGCTAACAAGGGTCATAAATCCTGCTGGGCCCGCTGCTGTTAATCACTATGGGACCCGCACATAGACTCTCAGCTCAGGCCGGGAGCAGCAGGGGCAGGGATGGGCACATATTTGATGGTCTGAGGACTTTTGTAGTTTTAGTTTAGAGTCCAGTGCAGAGCCAGTGTATTTTCCTTACTTTGGGATTAATTTGGGGTTTTCATACTTATTTTTGCTTAGTATGAGTCATCCAAAATCTGCCCATTACTTCTCGTTCCTAAATTGATAATACGGGTCTATTACAGTCCGTTTAAATGTCAGTGAGTTCTTCGTGTGTGTATTTCCTATGGATTTACAATGGATTTACAATTTTAAGCGGCGATGGTGTTAGGTTTTGGTGAAGGTTATTGCCTCATCTCACTTTACCCCGATGATTTGAAGAACTGTGAGGAAATTTGGACCTAAAAATATATGTAAATGTAATTTGCTCTTACAGCTTGTCAACACGGGATTAGTGGCTGCAGAAATGTAAGCTGTTCAACAACGTTCTCAGTCTGAACACACGAATGATACACACCGAACATGCATGTAGCTTTACCACGCAAAGAGTCAAAGTCGTCTATTTTCAGCGCTGAGAATTTACTATAAAAAAGAAAGACATTTCATTAAGCCATTTATAGCTCTTCCAAACACATGTACAAATATAGACAACACTGTTAGCTGTTAATAATGCTGCGTACGTAATCCAGGATAATGCGTGTTCTTCCTCCGCTCTCTCACCCGAGCGTAGGATTTTCCCATGTATCAGAAGCTCCAAAATGTGAGTGGGAGTCTTTCCAGAGCTAATGAAGAGGTGGGCGTTTGTTTAAGCTGAGAAGTTCTGTAGAGCGGCTGCTGTAGTGTGCTTCACCTGCTCTGGGCGTGACATCGGACCAGACGGCGCTCAAGGACGTGCAGCCGGACGTGCACCCGGACGTGCAGCCGGACGTGCACCCGGTCGTGCACCCGGACGTGCACCCGGACGTGCACCCGGACGTGCACCCGGACGTGCAGCCGGACGTGCACCCGGACGTGCACCCGGACGTGCACCCGGACGTGCACCCGGTTGTGCACCCGGTCGTGCACCCGGACGTGCACCCGGACGTGCAGCCGGACGTGCAGCCGGACGTGCACCCGGACGTGCAGCCGGACGTGCACCCGGTCGTGCACCCGGACGTGCACCCGGACGTGCACCCGGTCGTGCAGCTGGACGTGCACCCGGACGTGCACCCGGTCGTGCACCCGGTCGTGCACCCGGACGTGCACCCGGACGTGCAGCCGGACGTGCAGCCGGACGTGCACCCGGACGTGCAGCCGGACGTGCACCCGGACGTGCAGCCGGACGTGCACCCAGTCGTGCACCCGGTCGTGCACCCGGTCGTGCACCCGGTCGTGCACCCGGACGTGCACCCGGACGTGCAGCCGGACGTGCAGCCGGACGTGCACCCGGACGTGCAGCCGGACGTGCACCCGGACGTGCACCCGGACGTCCAGCGCAGAGTGAGGGCAACAGAGAGACGCAGTTGGTCTGACTGGGATTTGGTTTCTACCTTGATCAAGTGTTGCTTTGTTTTAAAATGGGTTTGTGGGAACATATTTACAACGAATGAAAATTGATGGACTAAGTCATTTAAAATCAGGAGTATAAATCGCACCAGCCAAAAAACGCATAATAGAGAAGAAAAAACGAGTGTCGCTCTGGAGTATAAGTCTGGGGAAATTCATTTTCATCTTGAAATGCAATTTAAAATAATAACAGATGAGAGAACATGGTGAATAGGTGTACGTATGATAACGCTAACACCTTCAGCTACATGACGTATGCTAACGCTAACACCTTCAGCTACATGAGGCACAGACAGAACTGTGGTAAGTGTCTGGTATGTTAACGTAACATATGAACAGTTATTCAGATAACTATAGCATAAAGAACATGCTAACAAGTTTAGCAAAGCATCAGTTTTACCCCAAATCACTAAATCCATTGAATTCTTCTTCCTCTGTGTCACTTCTAAACAACTCCACAAACTCCAGAGGAAGAGGAAGTGCAGATACTTCTTCTGCGTCGCTTAGAGCCTAGAGGGCCCTCTAGTGGTTGTCAGTGTGAAAATAACGAATAATATCACATAAAACTCAGAGTATAAGTCGCACCCCAGCCAAACTATGAAAATATACCTAAATGGGCTGTAACTAATCAGTTTTTCCAGATTTGTAAAAGCATCTCGGATCAAAATAATACCACAGATCTATTTTCTGTATCAAGCGTTTAATTCTCGGCAGGACTTGGGGTGTTAGCATGCTAATGTGTGTTAGCGTTAAAGAGTTGTGAAAAGCGCTTAAAACACATTGCTGTGAATAATTAGCTATACAATAAACCACTGCGAAGAGTTAAAAATGAACTAGTTAAAGTTTTAAGACTGTAAATCTGTGAATCAGGTACAGCACCTTTAATTAGACACATGGGAAAGAAACGTCACCCAACTTGCTTATAAATGGAGGTGATGCGTGGTTGGTCAACATTGGCGCAGATTGGCAAAGCATTAACACAATTATTTTCACAATCATCTATTATTTGGGCAGTATTCCTCAAATTATAATTCTAAATACAGCTTTTATTGTGTGGATAAGCGCTCTTGTCCCATTTGCTCTGTGTCCAATTCTTACAAAGTATCACTGAAACCTAAGCAATGTTGTCAAAACAGTGGTCAAGCAGGTCAGAACTATAGCAGCTGCAGAAAGCCACATTTGACTCAACAGAAGCCACTTTTTTTTTTGTTGCCGCTCTTATGAAAACACAACTAAATCCCCCCGTCATACGCTGCCCACTGTTTCACTCATTTGTCAGTGCCGCGGAGCCGTCTGAGCTGCAGCTGTGAGCGAGCTTTCCCACTCTCCCGGCCCCTGGACACACACCGCAGTCCCCCCGACACAAAGCTGGTTTTGTGGGGGACACAATGGCCCTCCTCCTCGGCCCCTTCAGATCCATCAGCACAAAGTTCAGTGGTTCCCAGGCACAAGTGACAGGCTGATTAAGAGCGCACTCCACCGGCTCCGCTGTCGCTCTGAGGGGCGCGACGGCCCTGAGACGTGCAGGTTGGAAAAGCTCGATTTTGGAAAGAAGCGGCGGAGTCGAAGAAATTGTAGGTTTTTGTTTGAGCTTGAAATAAGTCGGCAAAAGACTGCAGATGTGACAATGAGAGTCAATGGTCTCCGGAACTGATGATAAGAACAAAGATGGATGGGGTAGAAACTAGTTTATCCAAAGGGAGTTTATTTGAGGTATTTTAGGGATTTTTAGAATCAGAATCAGAAAGAATTTATTGCCATTGTCAATGAACAAAATCCCACAAACATAGGAACTTGTCTTGGTGATTCTGTGCAACATAAAACCATGAACAATGATTAAGATAAGATAAGATATTCCTTTATTGTCCCACATGGGGAAATTCCATTGTTGCAACGCAGGTAGATACAGAGGTAGATACAGAAGAAAAGAACTGATCACTTATGGGAAGTTTGAAAAAACACTTTCAGTAGAAGATCTCCTATAAACAAAAACTCCCATAGACAAAACCTCCCATTACCCAACAAGGGATGGAGGGGAAAAATAGTAAAGATAAAAATAAATAAATAAATACACACACACATACACACACACACACACACACACACACACACACACATACATACATACATACATACCATAGATTAAGTCAAAAGAGGAACAATTGAAATCGACTATGGGATAACAAATAATAAGAATAAAGGGGATAATTGGATGTATTTCCATTGTCTGCTCTCACTCAATCTGGTTTATTTTCTTTCGTGAGATGCAAATGCTCCCTGTTGAACAAACGAATGAACTCAACTTTGCATTTAGAAGTCGTGGCGTTTAATAATTCAGCACATGATTCACTGCGACCTAAAAAACAAAGATCACATTTGGGTGTTTTTCTCAAACAGCCTTGATTCAAATTCAGGAGGCAATGCATTAAACAAATGAGCCGCTGGATTCAATTTGCAAGTACCTAATTTTGCAAAGTGCCTTGTTGCAAAATTGAAGGTGTTTGGGTCAACGGCAAAGAGGACACTGATTATAACTCGTGTCCTCGTTTAATTTGATTTAATTGCTGCCTATTTCTATCTCCTCCCGTCTAAACGAACGCTGAGGCAATCTGTCCCTCCAATATTCTCTCATTAATTTGAAATAAGAATTGCCTCTCTTTATATTCCGCGTCGTGGGACTTACAGTTCACTCTCTTGAAGTCACCTGTAATTATTTAAAATGCATGTTTTGAAGGCATTTTGGGCACAACCTGACAGTGTTTATTCTTTCTGTGTGCAAACCTTGTCTAACCTTAACCTGCGAAGTCTGTGA
This sequence comes from Eucyclogobius newberryi, assembly GCF_026437365.1. NCBI lineage: Eukaryota > Metazoa > Chordata > Actinopteri > Gobiiformes > Gobiidae > Eucyclogobius > Eucyclogobius newberryi. Next base: position 33,386,705 of record NW_027315724.1, read on the forward strand.
CCGTCAGCATCAGCTAATAACACCCCACAGTGCTTTTATTACTGCCATTAGTAAATTAATGAGAGCATTTATCATAATTACACTGTGCTGCTGCTGCTGAGACTGAATCAGAGCTCAGCCTGTGTGTCGTCTCAAACAGGCGCGGGTCAAATTTGGATAATTACAGCTCAAACTCATTTTACTTTTAGTATTAAATCGCAAAGTCTGACTGCTGGTACTCATCTCACTGAATAGTTCTTATTTGACAGTAGCTCGGTCCGTACTATGTTCATCCTCTGATCTATGAGCTGCTGGTTTGAATCCTGCTGCTGCTGTTGTTGTGTCCTTGGGCAAGACAACCTGCCTCGCCCTCGCTGTTGCGTACACTTGTTTTTACATGTGTGAGTTGATGCTTTGAGTGTCTTGAAAGTGGAAAAAAGAAAAAGGTGGCCATGAGTCATTCACAAACACGAATGTTTTGACTCTTTTTAAAGATCCGTGCGTGAATTGCATTTTGGATGACATTTTGTGAGATGATGACGGAGATGGAGTACATTTAAAACTCAGAATCAGAATCATAAAGGGGTTTATTGCCGTCAATGAACAAAATCAGCTTCACTTTTTCCCACTTGATGTATGTAAAGCATCAATATTTACCACTGTTCATGTCCCATCAGACATTTAAACATCAGAACAAACCATGTCATATGCACGTCACGGGAAAACAACACTCCTACTCCTTCATTCTCTTCAAACATGCATTTTTCTGCTGAACTGAACTAACTGAAGCCCATTTTTTCACCACAACCACTGAACAATTTGTCACTTGAAAATGTGCAGCACCAGGTTTGATTAACTAGCACTGAAGTACGTGCGCAGTGATTGGCTTTTTCAATCAGAGCAACTTTCCCTTTTGAGTTTAATTGAGTCTGAAGAGGGTTTCCTGACAGATAAGCCAAGAAAAGATAAGAGAAGAAGTTAAGAGATCAGATAACTGTTATGAGTCCCACGATGGGGACATTCCAGCAGAAGAATATACAGTATGCATGCAATAAAACGAGGTAAATACACTTCAAATGCACATAATCTAACACAATGCACAGGTAGAGCAACAACAAAAACTCTTATGTGCAATGAGTGGCTATGACCGTTGTTATGTAACCGAATGTGACAGAATAAATGCCCTGAAAATAGCTGTTAATGTGACTTGTGTGTTTTACTGATACATACAATAAGTGGCTATGATTATGGACAATGCATCGTACAGATATCATACATTACAGGTGAGGATTGCACCAGAGACAGCAGCAGGAAGGACAGACATGTGAAAAGCTCAGTCGCTGTGTGGACGAGAGGTTTCGCGGGTCTTAGGTGATATTCTGAGGTTAGGATTGTCTGGGTTTGAGCACAAAGAGTATCGCTTGTTCCCGTGACTTTGGGCCGTAACTCACAATGATCAAATCACAGTTTGTTTTCCCTCATCCCGGACATTCATTTTAACACAGGCTTATATAATTCATCTCCAGAAAATATGTGACAATGACCGTAATTATGATGAATTATGATGAATGAGAAGATGAGCGTAATAATCCTTGTTAAATACAGTCATTATTCTTTTTTGCCCCATTCCCTTGCTTCCTGTCACTGCTCTTCAACCGGTTTTATTCTGAAAATGCCAAAAGTAAGTGTCGTACTTTGTGGTTCTTATAAACCTGGGAGCGAGTGGTGCATGAGAAACGAACGGGCAGCAGCCATCACAGCCATTCCAGCCTCTCCTGGCCCCGGTTTCTCTGACAACTCGACAACTCATGAGCAGGAGATCAGATATGTCCGGACCAATCACAAACCTCCAACAATAAACTGGCTATAATTTAGACTTAGACAAACTTCACTGATCCACACGGGACAGAGACGCTCACAAATTACAGAATAATTACAAAGAGGAGAAAAGGCCATTAAAATGCTCTTTAGCACCTTTACATCTGCATCTGATGTTTTAGAACTTAAAATAATGTATACATTGACAACGTTTACTATCAGTGAGGTCGTTCCCTCATCAGGAGTTGGTGTTCGCGCGCCATCTACTGGCAGCAGACGGAATTACCGCGGAGAGATGAAGAAAAGATAGTTTACTTGTTGTTACATGTTAATGCAAGCAGACCGTTGTGATGCACATAATTTGACTTAAAAACTGCACAACGTCTGGATATTTCAGATGTCACGCGTTTGAGAGGCTCAGAGCCAAAGGAAGTCGCAAACAGGATTAATAAAACAAGCGTGAGTGAAGTTAAATACGCTGCAGGAATGTTTTTGATGAGGGAACAATATTAACTCATGGTTAAAGCTCTATTTTATATAATGTGTCCTTTAAAGTAGCTACAGATATGCAGATTTATATATGTACAAGTAAAATAAAGTATAGTATAGCTAAATATATACGGCGGTACAAACCCACGTACGGTTAGATGAGCAGAGCAAAGACCTGTCGTGAAAACAACATGGCTGCTGCGATGTGTGACGGTCGGCTCGTGTGGTCGTCATGGAAACCTTATCATCAGGGCTCGTGTTACTCGTGGGTTTCGGGCCAAATCTGCGAGTGAGTTTGAGCGAAAGAGTCCAGATAGTGATGCTCTGGTCTGGTTACCATGTGATGAAGTGTGGCGTGGCATTTGACGTTTAGAGGAACATTTTTGCATATTTCTGATGAATTGAGAAAATATTGTGAGATAATCGTCATCAGGACAAACAAAAAAACATATACGGCTATTCATTTTTCAAATCTCACTGCTTCGTGGAGCGTGGTTACTTTTTGAAACTGTGTAGTAAAGAACGACACATTTTGGAGTATTTTTTGGTTGTACGCCTTCATGTTTTTCAGCTATTTTGTTTTCAAGTTTACTTCTTTAACCATTTAATACTTTGCTGATTTAACTAACTAGCGTTGATTGAACTTCACAATGTTTTATGTTAGCTTTGTAACTGACTAACTTGATGAAAATGTTAATATCCATCCATCCATCCATCTTCTGCCGCTTTATCCGGGGCCGGGTCGCGGGGGCAGCAGTCTGAGCAGGGACTCCCAGACTTCCTTCTCCCCAGACACTTCCTCTAACTCCTCCGGGGGGATCCCGAGGCGTTCCCAGGCCAGCCGAGAGACATAGTCTCTCCAGCGTGTCCTGGGTCTTCCCCGGGGCCTCTTCCCGGTGGGACATGCCTGAAACATGGCGCCCAGGAGGCATCCGGAACAGATGCCCGAGCCACCTCAGCTGGCTCCTCTCGACGTGGAGGAGCAGCGGCTCTACTCCGAGCTCCCCCCGTGTGGCCGAGCTCCTCACCCTATCTCTAAGGGAGCGCCCAGCCACACGGCGGAGGAAACTCATTTCGACCGCTTGTATCCGCGATCTTGTTCTTTCGGTCACTACCCAAAGCTCATGACCATAGGTGAGGGTAGGAACGTAGACCGACCGGTAAATAGAGAGCTTTGCTTTTCGGCTCAGCTCCCTCTTCACCACAACGGTCCGATGCAGCGACTGCATCACTGCAGCCGCTGCACCGATCAGCCTGTCAATCTCACGCTCCATCCTTCCCTCACTCGTGAACAAGACCCCGAGATACTTGAACTCCTCCACTTGGGGCAAGGACACCCCACCCACCTGGAGAGGGCAAGCCACCTTTTTCCGGTCGAGAACCATGGCCTCGGATTTGGAGGTGCTGATTCTCATCCCAGCCGCTTCACACTCGGCTGCAAACCGTCCCAGTGCATGTTGCAGGTCCGGGTTTGATGGAGCCATCAGGACAACATCGTCTGCAAACAGCAGAGATGAGATCCTGTGGTCCCCAAACCGGACACCCTCCGACCCCCGACTGCGCCTAGAAATTCTGTCCATAAAAATTATGAACAGAACCGGTGACAAAGGGCAGCCCTGGCGGAGTCCAACATGCACTGGGAACAGGTCTGACTTACTGCCGGCAATGCGAACACAGCTCCTGCTCCGGTCATACAGGGACCGGACAGCCCTGAGCAAAGGGCCCCGGACCCCATACTCCCGGAGCACCCCCCAAAGGACACCCCGAGGGACACGGTCGAAAGCCTTCTCCAGATCCACAAAGCACATGTGGACCGGTTGGGCAAACTCCCATGAACCCTCGAGCACCCGATGGAGGGTATAGAGCTGGTCCAGTGTTCCACGACCGGGACGAAAACCACTCTGCTCCTCCTGAATCCGAGGTTCGACTATCGGTTGGATTCTCCTCTCCAGTACCTTGGAATAGACCTTACCCGGGAGGCTGAGGAGTGTGATCCCTCTGTAGTTGGAACACACCCTCCGGTCCCCCTTCTTGAACAGAGGGACCACCACCCCGGTCTGCCAGTCCAGAGGCACGGTCCCCGAACGCCACGCGATGTTGCAGAGACGTGTCAACCAAGACAGTCCTACAACATCCAGATACTTTAGGTACTCAGGGCGGATCTCATCCACCCCCGGAGCCCTGCCACCGAGGAGTTTGCGAACAACCTCAGTGACTTCAGCTTGGGTGATGGATGAGCCAGCCTCCGAGTCCCCGGTCTCTACTTCCTCTTCGGAAGACGTGACTGAGGGATTAAGGAGATCCTCAAAGTATTCCTTCCACCGTCCGACGACATCCCCAGTCGAGGTCAGCAGGCCTCCACCCGCACCGTAAACGGTGTTGGTGAGACACTGCTTCCCCCTCCTGAGGCGCCGGACGGTTTGCCAGAATTTCTTTGGTGCCGACCGATAGTCCTCCTCCATGGCCTCCCCGAACTCCTCCCAGGCCCGGGTTTTTGCCTCTGCGACAGCACGAGCCGCGGCTCGCTTGGCCTGTCGATACCCGTCGATGACCTCCGGAGACCTACAAGCCAGAGTGGCCTGATAGGCCTCCTTCTTCAGTCTGACGGCATCCCTTACTTCCGGTGTCCACCACCGGGTTCGGGGGTTGCCGCCACGACAGGCACCGGAGACCTTGCGACCACAGCTCCGAGCAGCCGCATCAACAATGGAGGCGGAGAACATGGTCCACTCGGACTCAATGTCCCCAGCCTCCCCCGGGACATGGGAAAAGCTCTCCCGGAGGTACGAGTTGAATACCCTGCTGACAGAGGGCTCCACTAGACGTTCCCAACAGACCCTCACAATGCGCTTGGGTCTGCCAAGTCTGTCCGGCTTCCTCCTCCGCCAGCGGATCCAACTCACCACCAGGTGGTGATCGGTTGACAGCTCTGCCCTTCTCTTCACCCGAGTGTCCAAGACACGCGGCCGGAGGTCTGATGACACGACAACAAAGTCGATCATTGACCTCCGGCCTAGGGTGTCCTGGTGCCATGTGCACTGATGGACACCCTTGTGCTTGAACATGGTGTTCGTTATGGACAATCCGTGGCTAGCACAGAAGTCCAATAACTGAACACCACTCGGGTTCAGATCGGGGAAGCCGTTCTTCCCGATCATCCCTCTCCAGGTGTCACTGTCATTGCCCACGTGGGCGTTGAAGTCCCCCAGTAGAACAACGGAGTCCCCGGTCGGTGCACTGTCCAGTACCCCTCCCAAGGACTCCAAGAAGGCCGGGTACTCTGCACTGCTGTTCGGCCCGTAGGCCGCCACAATAGTGAGAGACCTGTCCCCCACCCGAAGGCGGAGGGACGCGACCCTCTCGTTCACCGGGGTAAACTCCAACACGTGGCGGCTGAGCTGAGGGGCTATAAGCAAGCCCACACCAGCCCGCCGCCTCTCCCCGCGGGCAACACCAGAGAAGTGGAGCGTCCAGCCCCTCTCGAGGAGATGGGTTCCAGAGCCCAAACTGTGCGTGGAGGTGAGGCCGACTATATCTAGTCGGTATCGCTCAACCTCCCGCACAAGCTCAGGCTCTTTCCCCCCCAGCGAGGTGACATTCCATGTCCCCAGAGTTAGTCTCTGTGTCTGGAGATCTGGTCGCCGAGGCCCCTGCCGTCGACTGCCGCCCAGATCTCTCTGCACCGGCCCCTTATGGATCCTCCTGCGGGTGGTGGGCCCACGGGAGGGCGGCCCCACGTCGCTCTTTCGGGCTGTGCCCGGCCGGGCCCCGTGGGGTAAGACCCGGCCACCAGGCGCTCGCCATGGAGCACCCATCCCAGGCCTGGCTCCAGGATGGGGCCCCGGTGACGCCGATCCGGGCGACGTAAACTGCCTTGTTCGTGTTGTCATCATAGGGGGCTTCTGAACCGATCTTTGTCTGACCCGTCACCTAGGACCTGTTTGCCTTGGGAGACCCTACCAGGGGCTTGAAGCCCCCGACAACATAGCTCCCGGGATCATTCGGGCATTCAAACCCCTCCACCACGTTAAGGTGTCGGTTCAAGGAGAGGAAAAATGTTAATATTGTCCATGCAAACGACTTTAAACTCTGTCGAAGATGGAAAATGCACATATTTCACTGAAACCAACACAGCATATTTTTCATCTTTCTGAGTTTTTAAGTGTAATTCCTGCCATGCAAATGTAAAAATACTGCAGATTTGTTAAGTCTGTGGCAGAAGGGGGTCAGAGCAGCCTCAACAGTGGTAAACCGAAGCGCCCGTCGCTTATTTCTGTCTTTCGTGAGGAAAACCAAACGCCGCGTGTGTCTGGAATAACACCGCTGACATCCAAGCGCTGAGCGGGACGTCGAGATGATTCGCCCGATTGAAAAACGTGATTATTCAGGTCACAATATCAGCCTAAGCACCTGAACCTAATAATCGTGACTATTCAGAGGCAAATGTCCTTTCAATTCAATCTGTACTCCATAAAACTAAATGTTCAGTGCTTTTCGTGTAGCTGTTTAAGTCACAATTACTTTATTTGACAGTTTGATTTCATGAATATTTTTGGAAAAGTAATGTATTAGAATAAAATACTATTTCATTCTTGTTTTATGTCAGCGATCGCGAATAATTGTTATACTTTTAAATTCAATATTGTGACATCACTAGTCTTTGGTTTTATAATTATAGTAAATATTATTTAAAGGGCGTAGGGCTTTATTATAGTTTTACACCAATCAAGTAGGTATTGATTCCAAAAATCTGCAGAAAATGACAGGAAGTGACATCACATCAGTCAAAGTTTATGCAAAATTTACACAAAGAAACAACATTTTTTGACTCTCTAAACATTAAATCAACAAAATAAAGTCGCTCTCATATATTTTTATTCGTCAAATAAAACAGTGTAACATCAGATGAGCTTTTGCTCAGTGTTTGCCGGGTAATTTCCTAGATATCATCAATTACAAACAGGAAGGGAAATTATAAACCTAAACAATGAGCGATTCTGTCATAACATTTTAATTTTCATCAAAATTCTAAATATATTTATTCTTCTTACCTGTATTTTACTTGGATGAGTCGTCCGACCTGTAGGGGGCACTTTAATACCGTCATGGTTGGACTGTTTTCTCATTAGCCTCTCGTAAGTCTTTCTCTCTCCATGGAATGTTCCACAATACGGCATTAAACTTACCTCTTATCTCCATGGAGAAAAGCAGGTGAGGTACTTGGAGAGGCGAGAATTAAAGGTATTTTAACAGCATCAACGCACAACATTTAAACGGTTAATGCCACACTATGGAACTTCCCAGGCAAATCCTTAACGTTTCCATGGAGATCAGCAGGAAAAAGGTGACATAGTGCACACAGAGTACATTTAACTGTTCGCAAATAATGTACTCAAGTTCCACGGAATAATATGACTCAAACAGAAGTAAAACATTGCTTTTATAACAAACAAAAAGACGATTATTTGCAGCACTTTGACGTGTTCCTTTAATCATTTACAACAACAACAACACGCCAAAACGCAGCGTTCATAATGCACGACACAAACAAGTGGACAATAACAACAGGCGATTCATTATAACGGGTAAACAAGTCTAAAAAAAACCTGTCCGACTTTTGCTTCGCTTCTGCTTGTTTGTCCCGACCCGCTTTCCCACGCTGCCGAGGCCGAGTTGTCTGCTGCTGTGTCAATGACCCGTTTCCATGGTGATGAGTGAGAGGGGGTGATTGAACTGCACAATACGAGTTAATTTGTAAATATCATTATTTGGATAACACCAAATAATGATGCAGTTTTTTGGTTCTGTTTTTTTTTTTTTTTGGGAGAATTTAACCAGAAATAACTCTTCAATAAACGCTTAAGTTATTGTTTTAAATGCACTTTGGTGAGCCGATGTAGACGATTCTGAATAGCACACGTCATCTTTTCATCAAATTGACTTGGAATTTAGTGAAGGCGCGACAACAATTAGGCCTAAAACATTTTCAAATCCTACTGTAACGGGGCACAGACAGTTCTGAGCCATTTGCGGGAATTAAACACAACTGTTTTGGGCAGAATCTTGCACAAACGCCTGCTCCTAATGAATAACCCAGCTCCAAATTCCCGGTGGTCAGCTCGTGTGCTGCTCCAGTGTTGCGTGAATGGTCCCATGATTTAAAAGACAAACGCTTTGAGTGTTTGAAAATACTTATTTGTATGTGACAGTTTGATTCGAGAGAAGTCACAGTTACAGAGCAGAGACGTGCAGATTCCACCGAGAGAATGAAGTCAGCCGTTTGATTGATGCAGTGTTTTTCGACTCTCTTTTTGTCAACACTGTCCCAAAAAGACATGATGAGATGACATTAATATCTCTGTCACGTGTCAGGCTCTTTATGTTCTGTAAAAGTGGCTGTTTTAGGGACTTTTCTGGCTCAGATGTTTGCATAAGACAGTCCCAAATGCACAATTATTAGATCAAATTATTGTATGAATGTTCTTTTTCAATCAATCATCTGTAAAAGAGTTCTTTGTCACACTGGAGGAAAATCAATGAATAATGTAATGAATGTGATATTATTGCAAAGACGCTAGAGTGCATGAAGATACAGGCCACGCTAGAAAATAATATCACGCTTAATCGTCAGTCAGCTATTTTTGTTGTTGTAATTTTCAAAAATATGTGGTGACAAAATAGCGTGTTTTTATGTTTAAGAGTTGCTACGGAGTTTGTCGCATAATTTAACCAACAATTTTAAACCGTAAACAACAAAAACAAACAAGACAAGAGAGGTGGAGAGAACAAAATAAGTAAAAAAATACAAAATTAAGAGGGGGAGACGTCCTAATAAAAGGAAATTAAGTAGTTCAATGCCGGTCAAATGTGATTATGTTTTTTGTTGTTGTTTTTTTAATACATTTTTTTAAATTTATTTTGTATTTATTAATTAATTTATTTTTTGATATACATACATATATATATATATATATATATATATATATATATATATATATATATTTTAATTATTATTAGTATTATTATTATTATTTTGTATTCATCCTTTAACCAACAGATATGAATTATAATTTTACAAAAGCAGATAAATGCCTTTTTCAAGAAACTCTTTGTCTGCCAGTGTTTTCAAAAGTCAATCATTTCATTTCATTTCTATGGCTAAAAATCAAATGTAAAGACGACAGCGTGAAAAAGACAAAGACACCAACTTCGTGACAGACTCAGAGGACGGGGACACGTCTTCATTTGTAATTCCAAACATTCCCACTCATCTTTAGCGAGTCAAGGTCGCGGCAGTCCGAGGACAAACATCCAGGCCACAGACGGAGCCGCTCGTTTATCACCGTATCCGTGGCGACGAGAGCGCGTGAGTTCATAGCGGAGCGGGGTCGGGCCGCGGAGGTCGATGCGTCTCACCGCGAGCAGAGTATTAGCCTCAAAAAACCCGGGCGGTAACGAGCAGGAGCCCCGAGCCCGGCAGATTAGCACCGGAGGGCCCCGCGGCTAAAGCCTCATTAGCCGTTAGCATTAGAGCGATAGCGCTGCGGGGCCGTTTCGTAATGGGCCGTATCGGTGCGCGAGGGCGGGACGAGGTTAACGTGAGGAAAAAGAGAGTTAAACTGCTCCTGAGGAAAGAGGAGAGAGGAACAGCAGAGGCAAAAGAGGAGAAAGTGGGATCTCTGGATGTCGGATTCGGTTTAGAAGAACGTACGTCACAATAAAGCATAATATTGAAACGACTTCATTGTTTTCACATAAAGTGTCGAACGAAATTAGAGCCACTTATGCACCAAAAGGCAAAGGTTCACACACTTTGCACTGGTAGTTTAGCAGTTTTTCTGTCCATAACGCGTATATTTTGTATTTAAGTCTCGCTATCGCTGCCCATTTATTATTCATTGCCTTTTATTATTCATTGCTTTACGTTGCACCATATGGAGTTTTTGTTCGTTGACTAAGGGAATAAAACTTTTCTGATTCTGTTTCTGGTACATATTGATATAGTGAGTGCATTATTTATTGAACGACACGTTTCTGGTCATTATAATGGGGAGAAGAAGGAGAAACTCGAAGCTGGAATAACTCTTGGAATAATTTCTTTCCATCACTGATCAAAACAAAAACGACCTTGATTCATGAAACACTCTCAAAGTCTGAAACAAATCCACATAAAAAGTGTAATCCTCATATTTTAATAACACATTTATACTGAGATCAATGCGTTTGACATGAAGTCTCTCTCTTGCCTCTATGTTTCTCCCCTCTCTCTCTGTCTCCCTCTCTCTTTTTGTCTCTCTCTCTGTCTCTCCCCTTCACCCCCTACTCTCCCCTGTTTACTCCCCCCGTGCCTCCCTGCCTCCCCCCGTGCCTCCCTCCCTGCCTCCCCCCGTGCCTCCCTGCCTCCCCCCGTGCCTCCCTCCCTGCCTCCCCCCGTGCCTCCCTGCCTCCCCCCGTGCCTCCCTCCCTGCCTCCCCCCGTGCCTCCCTGTCTCCCCCCCTGCCTCCCCCCATGCCTCCCTGCCTCCCCCCATGCCTCCCTGCCTCCCCCTCGTGCCTCCCTGCCTCCCCCCATGCCTCCCTGCCTCCTCCCGTGCCTCCCTGCCTCCCTCCCTGCCTCCCCCCGTGCCTCCCTGCCTCCCCCCGTGCCTCCCCCCGTGCCTCCCTGCCTCCCCCCGTGCCTCCCCCCGTGCTTCCCTGCCTCCCCCGTGCCTCCCTCCCTGCCTCCCCCCGTGCCTCCCTGCCTCCCCCTGCCTCCCCCCGTGCCTCCTGCCTCCCCCCATGCCTTCCTGCCTCCCCCCGTGCCTCCCTGCCTCCCCCCATGCCTCCCTGCCTCCCCCCGTGCCTCCCTCCCTGCCTCCCCCCGTGCCTCCCTGCCTCCCCCCATGCCTCCCTGCCTCCCCCCGTGCCTCCCTGCCTCCCCCCGTGCCTCCCTGCCTCCCCCCGTGCCTCCCTGCCTCCCCCCGTGCCTCCCTCCCTGCCTCCCCCCGTGCCTCCCTCCCTGCCTCCCCCCGTGCCTCCCTGCCTCCCCCCATGCCTCCCTGCCTCCCCCCATGCCTCCCTGCCTCCCCCCATGCCTCCCTCCCTGCCTCCCCCCCATGCCTCCCTGCCTCCCCCTCGTGCCTCCCTGCCTCCCCCCATGCCTCCCTGCCTCCCCCCGTGCCTCCCTGCCTCCCCCCGTGCCTCCCCCCGTGCCTCCCTGCCTCCCCCCGTGCCTCCCCCCGTGCCTCCCTCCCTGCCTCCCCCGTGCCTCCCTCCCTGCCTCCCCCCGTGCCTCCCTGCCTCCCCCCGTGCCTCCCTCCCTGCCTCCCCCCGTGCCTCCCTGCCTCCCCCCTGCCTCCCCCCGTGCCTCCTGCCTCCCCCCATGCCTCCCTGCCTCCCCCCGTGCCTCCCTGCCTCCCCCCTGCCTCCCCCCGTGCCTCCTGCCTCCCCCCATGCCTTCCTGCCTCCCCCCGTGCCTCCCTGCCTCCCCCCATGCCTCCCTGCCTCCCCCCGTGCCTCCCTGCCTCCCCCCGTGCCTCCCTGCCTCCCCCCGTGCCTCCCTCCCTGCCTCCCCCCGTGCTTCCCTGCCTCCCCCCGTGCCTCCCTGCCTCCCCCCGTGCCTCCCTGCCTCCCCCCGTGCCTCCCTGCCTCCCCCCGTGCCTCCCTGCCTCCCCCCGTGCCTCCCTGCCTGCAGCTGGAGCAGCAGTAACTCAGAGATACAAAAGGCCCTCCACTCTTCTGGATTAGAGCTAATGCTAATCAGCGCCTTCATTAATCTCCTCCTAATTCCCAATTACAGCGCCGAGCGAGAGCTGGTGCTGGAGAGCTCTTCCCTCCGGCCGCTCGGTTTCAGCGCACACGCCATTACAAACATCCGTTTAACGTGGGGGGTTCAGCGCTGCGCTCTCCCGGACAATCTTTAACAGCGTTTGCTCCGTTTTACTTTCAGAATCTTCTGCAAACTTGTAAGAAAGATCTGTGTTTATCACTTTCATGCCGCCGCGGCAAAACTCACCTATAAACAGAGGCTGAAACCTTGAATAAGACACTTTGGAATGAGAGCTGAGCTTTGCTACTTTTGCTACAGTTTTAAAGCCTCCAAAAGTCACCCGTGTTTACAATGTGCCAGAGGGTTCGAGAGAGATGAATAGATTTAAAAAACATATTTCCCCCGTGTGTGGTTTAAAAATCATGTTTTCAAGGTACTTTCAGCAATTACATATAACATCTCCATGGAGACAAGCAGGAGACAAACAGGTGGCGGACGCGTTACCAGTAACATTACATAAATACTGTCTTTCATTTGCAGGAATAAAACTGTAAAACTTTGCTAAACAAACCAAATCTTAAGATGTGGAGCGAGTAATTCAACTGGACTGAGACATTTTAGTTATAACTTTCAGCGAGCCACCTCATTGTCCACTCGGGTGAGACAGGTCCACTGTGAGACAGGTCCACTCAGGTGAGACAGGTCCACTCGGGTGAGAGCGGTCCACTCGGGTGAGAGCGGTCCACTCGGGTGAGACAGGTCCACTCGGGTGAGAGCGGTCCACTCGAATGAGACAGGTCCACTCGGGTGAGAGCGGTCCACTCGGGTGAGACCGGTCCACTCGGGTGAGACAGGTCCACTCGGGTGAGAGCGGTACACTCGGGTGAGACAGGTCCACTCGGGTGAGACAGGTCCACTCGGGTGAGACAGGTCCACTCGGGTGAGAGCGGTACACTCGGGTGAGACAGGTCCACTCATGTGAGAGCGGTACACTCAGGTGAGACAGGTCCACTCGGGTGAGACAGGTCCACTCGGGTGAGAGCGGTCCACTCGGGTGAGAGCGGTCCACTCGGGTGAGACAGGTCCACTCGGGTGAGACAGGTCCACTCGGGTGAGACAGGTCCCACTCGGGTGAGACAGGTCCACTCGGGTGAGACAGGTCCCACTCGGGTGAGACAGGTCCACTCGGGTGAGACAGGTCCACTCGAATGAGACAGGTCCACTCGGGTGAGAGCGGTCCACTCGAATGAGACAGGTCCACTCGGGTGAGACAGGTCCACTCGGGTGAGACAGGTCCCGGTCCACTCGGGTGAGACAGATCCACTCAGGTGAGACAGGTCCACTCGGGTGAGAGCGGTCCACTCGGGTGAGACAGGTCCACTCAGGTGAGACAGGTCCACTCGGGTGAGACAGGTCCACTCGGGTGAGACAGGTCCACTCGAATGAGACAGGTCCACTCGGGTGAGACAGGTCCACTCGAATGAGACAGGTCCACTCGGGTGAGACAGGTCCACTCGGGTGAGACAGGTCCACTCGGGTGAGAGCGGTCCACTCGGGTGAGACAGGTCCACTCGGGTGAGAGCGGTCCACTCGGGTGAGACAGGTCCACTCAGGTGAGACAGGTCCACTCGGGTGAGACAGGTCCACTCGGGTGAGACAGGTCCACTCGGGTGAGACAGGTCCACTCGAATGAGACAGGTCCACTCGGGTGAGAGCGGTCCACTCGAATGAGACAGGTCCACTCGGGTGAGACAGGTCCACTCGGGTGAGACAGGTCCCGGTCCACTCGGGTGAGACAGGTCCCGGTCCACTCGGGTGAGACAGGTCCACTCAGGTGAGACAGGTCCACTCGGGTGAGACAGGTCCACTCGGGTGAGAGCGGTCCACTCGGGTGAGACAGGTCCACTCGGGTGAGACAGGTCCACTCGGGTGAGACAGGTCCACTCGGGTGAGACAGGTCCCACTCGGGTGAGACAGGTCCACTCGAATGAGACAGGTCCACTCGGGTGAGACAGGTCCACTCGGGTGAGAGCGGTCCACTCGGGTGAGACAGGTCCACTCGGGTGAGAGCGGTCCACTCGGGTGAGAGCGGTCCACTCGGGTGAGACAGGTCCACTCGGGTGAGACAGGTCCACTCGGGTGAGACAGGTCCACTCGGGTGAGAGCGGTCCACTCGGGTGAGAGCGGTCCACTCGGGTGAGACAGGTCCACTCGGGTGAGACAGGTCCACTCGGGTGAGAGCGGTCCACTCGGGTGAGACAGGTCCACTCAGGTGAGACAGGTCCACTCGGGTGAGACAGGTCCACTCGGGTGAGACAGGTCCACTCGGGTGAGACAGGTCCACTCAGGTGAGACAGGTCCACTCAGGTGAGACAGGTCCACTCGGGTGAGACAGGTCCACTCGGGTGAGACAGGTCCACCCGGGCGTTCTATAAAAAAACACATCGCGGCGATATTAATTGCAGGGCCAGAAGGCCCAGGGGCCAGACGAGGCAGTGACAAATGAGGCGGAGCCGGGCACAGCTGATTTAATTATGGCTCACCTTGAACTGCGGCTCGTCCCATAGGAGGCGCTGTGACGCAACCATGTTTATTTGTGAAGCTCGGTTTAGGCCCAGCAGGATTCGGACACGGAACACCACACGAAACACGTTTGTGCGGTCAAACCAGCATTGTAACTTTAATACAACAATTAGACTTTACATCGCACACATTTACATCATTTCTGTGATAATACTGAGCCCTGGAGCTACGTTTACAATCTTAACGTCCAATAAAATGCCCATTTATTTTGCATTTATTCGATGCAATATTGATGCCAGCAAAAATATCTGTATTCTTTCCGAGAGGAGCTCGACTTCTCCACGGATCCGACCTGTAACATGGCCTGGCATCGCCTTCTGTAAGCTCATGAATGGAGAACAAACGAAGGATCATTTATGGCATTTAGGGTCTTTTTGTGATTCTTGTGAGCTGCTCCCTCTGGTTCAAGACCAACAAACTGACCTGTCTGTCTCCATGGAGCTTGACGGGTTTAAAGCCCCGCCCTGGAATGTTTTAGCCGTAGAAATAACAGCTCAAGAATCGATATCGCGCACCTTTTTAAGTGTGATGATCGTCTCTGCGTTACGGTCTTGTCCATTATGAAAACACGAATAAATCAACCATTTATTGTGTGTTTTCTGAACCCTGGTCTCGCCCCGGGACGCAGAGGGAGCGATCGCTGACGTGTTCGCGTGAAGCCTTTAGCCCCTCCATTTGCCGCCGTGTTTTAGTGCAAACTGCTCATGACATATTCAGGAGCTGAGGGAGCGGCTCCCGGGAACGGGACGAGCACTTAAAGTAGTGTTGGTAATTTAGGATGACATCACTCTTATGCCGCTAATGTGACTTAAAGGGGCAGGGTTAAAGGGAAGTCTTTGATATTTGAGTTGTACGTGATAGTTTAGAGTGTAGAAATAATAATATCATTGGTTCTGCTCATGTTCGGCAAAGGTAATGTGGTTATAGGCAAGAAAAAGCAAGTTTGAGTCACCAGTTTGATTGTTAAATTGTAATGCTTAAGTGTTTGTTCAATACATAATGAAGATTGCGTCCAGACTCACTTGTTTTTCTTCTCGTTTACAGTCGGAAAAAGGCATCTTAAGAGTGGTTTCTCACACAAATGCGACTGTTTTGTTACTAAACTCAGTAGAAGATTTGTTCCTAATGGTCAAATGTGGGAAATTGTACAAAAAATTATATGACAAACAAGCAAAAGTAATTGGAAACCATAGTCAATACAACTATACTCTCCCTTTATCTCAGAATCAGAATTAGAGAACAAAAAATCTGGGAACTTGCTTCGTGCAACATGAAACAACAATGATAATTGCAAAATAATAAAATAAATAAAGGAGGCATGAATAAAAAATAGGGTTAACTAAATAAGATAAAAATTGGCTGATAAATAGATTGATATTCCTGTATTTGTTGTATTTTAATACAACTTGGATAATTTTTTATTTGTATTATTTGTGTGTGTTCAACCAATATTTACTTTTATTTCACTTTATTCATTTTATTCATTTTATTCATTTTATTCATTCTATTTATTCTATTCATTGTATTTATTTTCTTTATTTATACAGGGTCAACTAAAGTAGATTAAAAAAGACAGATTTATTTTCTTTAATTTTTGTTTGCCACACACCAAAACTCATGCTGCAAGACACTGTAAAACCCTATAAAACCCTGTAAAAGCCTGTAATTGTGGATGCTAAGCAGATGAATACAAACCACCTCGTCTCCGTGTGCATCCGCAGGCGTGATCTACACCACCGACATGCTGGACCGCGAGACCAAAGACTCGTACTGGCTGACGGTTTACGCCAGCGATCACGGCGTGGTGCCCCAGTTTGCCGCCATCGAAGTGTACATCCAGGTGGAGGACGTGAACGATAACGCGCCGCTCACCTCGGAGCCCCTGTACCGGCCGTCTGTCAGTGAGAACTCGCCGCGGGACGTCTCCGTCATCCAGGTACAGGCGCAGGACCCGGACGCAGCGCCCCCCGGAGGACAGGACCGGCTCAGCTACAAGATCGTCAGCGGGAACCCTCAGAACTTCTTTGCCATTAATCCTCGGACAGGTCAGTACAAACGTCTGCCTTTCATTTAAAACATCACTCCACGTGTGTTTGTGTTCAGCTGCGTCTAGATTCACTTCCTCATTAGACTCATTTCTGCATGAATATGAGTCTTATTGTACTAAAACACACAGCGTTTTGAAGCGTGCCCTCTGGTGGCCGTTAGCCAGTAAAAATCTATAAATTTGATGCACTGTTGTAGTGGCAACAGGGTTCAAAGTGTGGGGGGGGAAGTAGCGGCTTAAAGTCAGAAAAGTATGGTAACCAGAACAACAAAGATGCACTCAGTTCCAGTGATAGAAGTCTCTCAGTTTATACACTGTGATAGAACCGAGTGTATAACATTTTATTATTTCCCCCACATATTTTTACCCCTTATCCCAACCCAGGTGTGTCCCAGTTTTTAATTTAGAAAAACCCTATATTAGTGTTTTCAGCATTTGAGCCTCTGCAGTCTGTATACAATCTGTTCTTGTTGTTAGCGGTAGCATTAGCTTTTTCATGTGATACTTACCGCCTCAGAACAAGTATCAGTGGTCTACATAATCGTCACTCCTCAAACCAACAATATCGAAAACATAACGAGTCCCAAAAAAAAAGTGATGACAGAGGAGAAAATTGAGAAAAAAGGAGAAAAGAAAACAGCCTTGTAGCGTTGATTCTTTTTTTCTCTGTGTCTTTCTCAGATAAGGCTCGAAATCTGCCCAGAAATAATTGCCCGTTTCTATATTTATCCGCGCGATGCTTGCACTTTATAGAAATCTGATAACTCCACTCAGGCGCCTCTTTGTGGATTTGTTGCCGCCTTTGTAGCGTTATTAAAGCCATTCTTCCACTTTGCTTTTACCCTATTGTCATGTTTCATCGCCTCGCGTCGCCTCGTCCTGTCACAACGGCTACAGTTCACGCCCGATCTCGCCGTTCTCTATCAGGCTGTTTATTCCAGCGCTATCTCCGTGTCCGTGGCGTGTCTTGAATATTTTATCAACGATGGATCATTAATGAGCCCGGGTCCATCCATTTTCACGTGAATCGTGGGTTTTTCGAGGGTGTTTGTTCGTATGACCTTCCGTCTGTCCGATGGGGGAAACAGACGATTGGCGTTTATTTAAAGCTTATGTGTCGACTGTTTTCCTGTAAATGAGTCGATTTAGTTTGTCTCTATTGATTATATTGTTAGAGCAGTGCAAAACTGATAGATTGCTGTAATTTGAGTTGGGATTTGAGCGTGTTTGCGGTGCGAGTACTAGCAATGTGTTAATGTGGGATGCTAAAAACGTACTCACTTCTTTCACTGTTTGGAAATCTGGGACCCCGGGTTTGAAGTGCCCCCTACAGGTCGGACGACTCATTGAACTTTAATGCAGTTAAGTTTTATGCATTTAAAATTTTGCCAAAAATGTTCAAAAAATTATCACAGAATAGCTCGTTTTTTTAGGTTTATAATTCCACTTCCTGTTTGTAATTGATGGTGTCACACTAGGAAATTACCCAGCAAACACTGGGAAAATGTAATGTCACAATTTTCTTTTTTTTCTGACAAATGAAAATAATGAGAGCGACTTTATTTTGCTGAATTAGTGTTTATAGGGTCAAAAAAGCTGTTTCTTTTGTGTAATTTATGCATAAACCTTTTCTAGAATGAGTGGTCCAAGTGTGATGTCACTTCCTGTCATTTTCTACAGATTTTTCAACATTTCTCCACAAATACTTACTCAATTGGTGTAAAACTATAATGTATACGTACAACAGGGATAAATACACAAAATAAAGTCAAAAATAGAACATCATAAAAACCTGTCATTGGCACTTTAAGGTGTTTTTAGTCCCACCAGAAACTTTTTGTTAAACCATTAAAGTTTAAACCTGGATGTCTGACATAGAAATGCAACAATCCAGGTTTGTCAGTTCCCATAGTCACTTATGTAGAAGAAATAGATCCAAATCTTTAAGTAACTTCTGAAAAACGTTGTATAATGGATTTAAACATATTAGATGCTCTTGACCATCATCAGTCCTGTATGTATCATTTAATTACATTCATTTATAATCGATATTCTGGATCTAATACACGTTCCATCAACATTTGTGTGGGATCGGACTCCACGGCCAATAACGCTGCATCCTGACTCCTTAAAGTTGATAAACCCCAACATATAGTTTGATATAGATGAAGTGGCAGACAGGCGGCAGGAGGGAGAGTAAACGGGAGAGTTATGGACTTCATGAAAGACGATATGAAGTTATTTGGACTGAAGCGGCTGTAGAGGACGGGGTCAGAGAAGGGCCAGACGAGCGCCAGATAAGGCACTTGGGCCAAACTTCTCTCCACTAACTTGGTCACGCTTGTAAAAACAAACAAACACACGATCCACTTTTGTAGGAGGATTTGAAGAGCGTGTGTGTGATTGTGCTGAACTCGTCGCTAACTGGGTTCAAGCTGAATGTCTTTGTGGTTCATCCATTTGAAAGTGAAACCGTCTGGTCACGTTGATGTACAGTAAAAAGACTCTATTTGTAGTTGTATGAGCCATTCTGTTTAGCTCTTTTTCACTTTTGATTCTAATCCAACAATTAGTCATTTAACCTTTCAGTTCTATAATAGTTCAGTAGTAAAATGCAGGACTAAACCATCATTGCAGACGAATTATAGCTTAGTCAAAGCTCACAGCGCTTTTGATTACAGCTTAATTAAGGAATGAACAATAATAGTTTGTTTGTTTGTTTTAAAAGTACATTTTATTAGAGTTGCAGACATTGCGATGACGGTTCTTAGCGTGTCTCCATGGAGATGTTATCGCTTTGCCTTCAATGTTCCACAATACGGCGATAAACTATTTTGCATTTTTTCAATTACAGGAGTTATCATTGCTAAAAAAATAAAATCTTGGATAAACATGTTCTCCGGTGGATGAAGTACTTCAATTTGTTACTTCAGTAAAAATACAGATATAGGAGCAAAAATAAATAAATACCCAAGTAACAGAATAACATTAAAAAATCAATTTTTTACACTTTTAAAGATGTACTTTTTAAAATAATGAAAACTGTTAAAGCATCAAATTGTGATGTTGATAAAGAATGATGTTGTTTTATTGGTCATTACAGACAACTTCACAGGTGATTTTATCTCTATAGCCAACGCCAGTTTGCTCAAATGGAGCTAAAATATATATATATATATAGGCGATATGTCTCCTTAAACGTATAAAAAATAACCCCCTCATCCATTTCAGCAGGTCTAAAACCATTAAAAATATATGTACTTTTCAGTCCAGCTCAAAAATATAGTGGCTTAGAAGTTGCAGACACAAACTCTGAAACTCTAACTCACTCCGTGCCTTCTCCTTACTACTGTTGTATAAATCCTAAAACTAATAAAAAAAACAAATAAAACACCATCCACTGAATTGCGGACTGAACTACTGAACGACTACAGCCCTAAAAGTAATAAAACGTCCTGGAGACAAGCAGGTGCCAGACCCTCCAGCAGAAAAGTCACACTGCACCTTAAAGTGGCAGTATTTCGTGCTCCGGGCTCTTCCGCTGGACCGCATCTTATAAGAAAAACAGCTTTACAACAGCCTGCAGTGTCATCCATTTCAAACCCTATTTCCTGCATCAGCACTGGACCAATGACCTATTGTATTATCTCTCGGGACGCTCTGGTTTTCCTGATGAGGGGGACGAGGAGAAGAATTGTCCGCGGAAAAACCACAAAACAACGGGATCACAAATCTGGGCAATGGCGACGGCGGCGACGGCGTGGATTTCCATATAGAGAGGTTTAGTGAAGCGGCAGATGAATGGGGCTTAAAGCTGCCACACTAAAGAGGCACGGGAGCAAAACGGCCACTGTCCCACCGCTACAGCCCCCCATCAGCGACAGATGAGCTACACTTACCTGCAAACGTTATATAGAGGCATAAAACACACTTATAATACTGAAGACGGAGCGCTGTGGAGGCTTTAAACCTCTAAAGCTCCATCCCAGTTTGAGAGAAGTTAGATTCTGATGTAGATGAGGATTTTGGTCCTGGTTTAGTCTTGGTATAGTCTTGGTTTAGTCCTAGTTTAGTCCTGGGTTTAGTCCTAGGTTTAGTCCTGGGTTTGTCCTGGGTTTAGTCCTGATTTAGTCCGGGTTTAGTCCGGGTTTAGTCCTGATTTAGTCCGGGTTTAGTCCGGGTTTAGTCCGGGTTTAGTCCGGGTTTAGTCCTGATTTAGTCCGGGTTTAGTCCGGGTTTAGTCCGGGTTTAGTCCGGGTTTAGTCCTGGTTTAGTCCGGGTTTAGTCCGGGTTTAGTCCTGGTTTAGTCCTGGGTTTAGTCCTGGGTTTAGTCCTGGGTTTAGTCCTGGGTTTAGTCCTGGGTTTACTATAAAAAAAAAATCACAATTGTGATAATCGTGCTAGTTTTTTTCAAATTATAGATGGTGGCAAAAATGTCCAAACAAAATATTTCAGATTTTCATCAATAATACACTGAATTTGTAAATATTTTCTATTTAGATGCCTTTAGTATTGTATTTCAACCTGTATTTGGTAATAATGTATTTTAAGTCTCAATGTACAAAATAAATCAAATGCATCACTGATTATCTCATATTTCAAAGATAATGAATTAGCAACAGGAGCAGTGCATCCTTGAGCACTCTCTCCAGTGGATGATGAGAACGTCTCACCAAACGCGGCTCCGCTTGAATCCAAAAGCCAATCCAGAGCTGTGAATGAGCCGTTTAAAAATAGCAGCGGAGCAGAAGTGGAGCAGCTCCGGCCGCGACTGGACGTTTGGCCCGGAGCGGCGAGTTTCTTAAAGTCAAACCTGACCCACTTACCTACATGTCTCCCTCCCGCCTCATTAAACGCCTATAATCCCAGGGCTGTCTGCGGCGCGTGCTCCTCCTCTGGGCCCTCGTTAGCGCCTTCCAAGAGGTCAGTGGAAAACGCGCTTTGATTGGATGTCGAGAACGTGGGCGGCCGCGCACCGTCATCTCGAATCGACCGGCTTTCGGCGTGTCCCGGAAACGTGGAAGTGTAGACGTTTGATTCTAAGGGATCGGACGTTCTGAGAAAATGATGAAAATATGAATTTGTAGTTCAGTCTTAAAGGTGCGCTCCGGTTTGCTGTTTTCTTACTCCAACAGTAGGAGGCGATGAATATGCTTTCATTTTGTTTCATTTGCGGTGTTTTGAAGGTGGGAGGGTGTGGCCCAAAGATCAGCCAAGGAGAGCGAATCGGGTTGAACATTAGCAACATTCCCCTGTCGCAATTGAGTTATAAAGAGAATATTTTGCTTAGATTGCATCCAATATCGGCGAAATCTGGACGTCTGAGCCACTTTCCACCTTCTAATGTCGTCATAAAGTCTCCCTCGATATGTTTACACTTTATTATAAAACCTTGTGCTGATATTGACAATTAAACTTATGTATTCTTGATAAAATAGTGAAGAAAATGTAACTGTTGTACATGACTGAAGCTAATTCACTAATGCCAATGTAATAAACACTAAAAATCACTGGTTTAGGTTTGGATTTGTGATCGTGTCTCTTCAAACTAACTTATCAGATTCATAATTAATAGAATCGTCAGTACACAAGCTTTATAAAGATTTCAAAGTGTTAATTATTCCCCAAAAGCAAACATACATTTGTAGCTTCATTAACGTGAGGCTTGACTCATTACCGGTCGGTTTTGTTACATACATCTGAAGTTTGAGTTGAGAGAAAGGTTTGCAGCTGATAAGCGGCTGTGATTGACAAGCTAATCGCAAACAATCGATTATTGAGTTAACTCTCGACTTAATTAGCAATCAAACACAAGTGATCTGGTTTATTCAGAGGCTGAGCTGACAGAAGAGGTTTTCTGACTCGGACGAAGCAAGAGTTTTGTGTTCCAAACCGATTAATTGAAAGACTAATTGCTAGATTAATCGATAAGTAAATGAATAGTCACAGCCCCGTCGTGAGGCAGTACGTTCAAACAGAAAGACGCCAAAGAGGCTCCTGTAGTTACACTTTCGATCTGTTAGTTTAGAGTCTAAACTACAGGGTCTAAACTCTAGACCCTCCCAGGCTTTCGCAGTTGACATTTATTCAATTTTGATTTGAAGTATAACTCTTTACGCTTCTGCAACTTGAGCAAAACAACTATTTCACGGCGTGTTTCCTTGCGTTAAAAGGTATTCATAAGTCGTATCTGATTGCAGCATGTATACAACACTCCCATGTCACCCTAACAGGATCGTTTCATTAAAAATCAAGCTCTCGCTGTTGACTCCGTTGCAGTTATTTTGAAAGGTGCGTTGTTTGTGCCTGTTTGCTGTTTCCATGTGTGATGGGAGCTGTCGCTTCTCTCCTTGTTAGTGCGAGCGGTGCAGACGAGGGCTGTACTCGGGGCTTGTTAGCGCGTCAGTCGGAGAGGCTAATGTAGCATAAAGCCCGACAGTCGTGTTCTCATTAATAAACAGCAGCCGTGGGCGTCGCAGCTTCAACGTGTCGCCGCGTCTGTGCAACTTTACGCCGCTGCTCGCCCCGAAATCGGGACGCCACGAGAGCGAAGTGTCGTCTCACGTTCGCCCGGGAGTGAAAAAGACTCAGTCAACCACACTGTGTTACTCTGATTCACCTCAGCAACAGTCAAACTAATCTGATTACTGACTTCCTCTAAACGTGATCTCTGTTTACTTTATTACCTAAGATTAGATTACCATGTACCGTATTTTCAGCACCAGCCAAATGCATAATAGAGAAGAAAACAAAAACATATATAAGTCGCACTGGAGTATAAGTCACAGATATTCAGATAACTATAACATAAAGAACATGCTAACAAGTTTACCACAGCATCAGTTTTACCCCAAATCACTAAATCCATTGAATTCTTCTTCCTCTGTGTCACTTCTAAACAACTCCACAAACTCCAGAGGTAGAGGAAGTGCAGATTCTTCTTCTGCGTCGCTTAGAGCCTCTTGTGGTTGTCAGTGTGGAAATAACGAACAAAATGATATAATAATGTGTTAATAATATCACTTATAAGTCGCACCCCGGCCAAACTATGAAAAAAGGTGTGACTTATTGTCTAGGAAATATGGTACTTTAAAAAGAAACACACAGCTCGGGAACAAACACTTATTAATCTTCTTGTTTTTTTTAACCTAAATTCAAATACACAACAGCAGAGTCAACGCGTCATCCATAAACTAAGTTGTATTCGCTTTTGTTCACATCCGATGCGCACGTTAGAGGCAACTGTTGTCGTGATTTTGCGCGTTATAAAAATAAATTGAATTCAATGTGTCAATAAAAGATGACGTCGGATGTGCCTGTTTATCTTTTTTTAATCTTAATAATTTCAGCATCAACACAATGTCAACAACCTTTACACTGCAAATCAATATTGTAATAGTTTGGAGTAAAATCAACGTTTAAAGTAATGTCACAACTAGATTTACATTCAATTTTGCCCTATTTTACATTCATTCTCTTCAAAATGCGATTTGTTGACTTCTTATTTCACACTTTAAAAAGGTGCACAATCTAATATCTACTTAAATTTAACATCGTCTTCCGCATTTGGACCTCGTGTACTCTATTTACTATTTATTCCTGTATTATTTATTCCCCTGCTGGTGTCGTCCCAGCGCGTTTGTTCTCGTTTTATGTGGCCGCTCGCCTCCTTTACAGTGTGTCGCTCATAATCCGTGTACAAGCGCTCTAATGACTCCATCTCCTCCTGCTTTGACTCTCGTTAGACTAGCACCCAGTCCGCCACGTGTCCGACAGCGCCCACTAATTACCCCACGACGTCGCCGCGAGCCAGACCAGGCGAGGCGGAGGCACTTTTGTAATTGTTTTCTCCTGTGTTCCGCTCCAGGTTTGATTACCACCACCTCCCGCAAGCTGGACCGCGAGCAGCAAAACGAGCACGTTCTGGAGGTAAGAGGACAATCCACGGCTCGTGAGTTTCATTTCTCTTTTCGGGTTAAGGAAAGGTAGAAACGGTTGAAGTAGGAGAAAGGTTTTGGCAATGAATGTATGATATGAACATGAGTGATTGATTACGTTTTTAGGGTTAAGTTGGGAGCAGAGTTTCTGTATTTGCACAGAATTAAGCATTTCATTTGCAGCGTTGATTGCTTCTTTTTTTTTTTTAGCCCGCCCAACAGTTTAAATCATGAGTAAAAACATGAATAAAGTCTAAAGTCTAACTACAGTAGGTGGCGGTAATGTAACACTTGGACACCAATTGCCATAAAACACCAAAGAAGAAGAAGAAGTCGTAGTTTTATGAAATAACACTTGAAAGGGAACAAGCGGTAGAAAATGGATGGATGGATGGATGGACAAAAAGAGTGGGAAGCTTTTCAGAGTTTGACCTTCTTTACCATCTTTGACAGTGTAACAAAGTCAACAGAGAATAGAATCTGTTGTGAACGACGCATCAGACACAGTACAATACAGTACAGACTCTGGACATGCGTCAGGCCCATCTTCAGTCACAAGCATCTACAAGCATCAATGTCCTACAAAATCAGAACAAAAATGCCATATTGAACTGATCGTGATACATTACGCTCCAGGAGAAGACATCGTTTTGTTCACCAAATTAAGATTACCCAAAAAAGTTCTGCTCGATAAAATGATCGTAAGGAACGAGTTAGAACCGTGTATAAGCTTTAGGGTCAGAGTTTAAATACCTACTTCCTCCATCAGGTAACCCAGTTTTAATAATGCAGCTACATTCAAATGACCTTCAAACCATTTTCTCCCCAATCAATCAGGCTATTATTCAACTTTACATAGTACCACATAGTCTGGTGAAAACACATACACGACAGAGCATATTTGAAGGCAAAATAAAACACAAACAATGCATACTATGTGTTAAAGCGAAGTCATACTCCACGCAGCCACAGATAATTCCATCTCTTTCACTTTGCCCTGAACCAGAGTGCGGTGCGTGCAGAAATAAGCCATCAAACGGCCCGCTTTGTGGCTCGCTGCTTTGAATGGGAGCAGCTGACGGCGCGTTCCACCCCTGGACTGGCTCCGCTCCAGCAGCTGCCAGGTCTGGAGATGGGAACAAATTGGCTCGCTCGCCGCCCGCTCCTCGCGGAACCGCTCCCGCTCAGCCTCGCCGCGGTAATAGAGGCGGCGCGTGAGGACGAGGCTGTCTATTAGGAGATAATAGGAGGTGTCTGCGGACGCCGGGACCCGCGCCGCTCGCCCAATGATCTCGTCTGATTGGGCCGGGGAGTGGAGTGCGGGGCCCGGGGTCTGTGCATAGGCGGTGTTTGTTTGCTGCTAAAAGGGGCTTACAAATCGAATGTCGCGGCGGGCCCCTGGTTCCAGTGAGCAGTGCACTTTGTTTGCCCGCGCTCGGAGCAGTGAACCGTGTGCCAAAGGTCCGACCGACTCCCCAAGCGCTGTGGGACTGGAGAACTTCCTACGGGGTAAAATAACATCATATAAATCGTTAGCGAAAGAGCGATCGATGCAACGCTTTGGCCGAAATGTTTGAGTAAAATAATGGAAAATGTACTAAAACTGATCAAACACTTTCAATTCAAAAGGCTATAAGCAAACAAAGCTCAAGTTTTCCCAGTCTAAATCTAAAGTTATCGACAATATTAATCGCAATCATTTCAAAGAGCTGAATAACCCACACAATTAAAAAGAAAGGCTAAAAACAGACTCTATGACAACGCTCTTAGGTTTTATTAAGGGCGTATGGGGGAGTGAATTTGCAACGTTTACATTTGTTTTCTCTCATAATTGTTTTTTTTAATGGACATGTGACACTTTGCCCTTCTTTCTCTCCATTATATTAGTTCATAATATCACAATACGTCTTAGTTTAAAGTCTGTGTCTTTGCCTTTGACCAGTGAAGGGCTCTACATCGATTTCTTTCACAAGTTAATGGCATTTTATTGTAACGACTTTGCTGTTGCACGCACACATGCACGCACGCACACACACACACACACACACACAGACAAACAAACACACACACACACACACAGACAAACACACACACACACACACACACAGACAAACACACACACACACACACAGACAAACACACACACACACACACACACAGACAAACACACACACACACACACAGACAAACACACACACACACACACACACACACACACACAGACAAACACACAC
Organism: Eucyclogobius newberryi; assembly: GCF_026437365.1. Lineage (NCBI taxonomy): Eukaryota > Metazoa > Chordata > Actinopteri > Gobiiformes > Gobiidae > Eucyclogobius > Eucyclogobius newberryi. The sequence continues at coordinate 33,413,539 of NW_027315724.1, forward strand.
ACACACACACACACAGACAAACACACACACACACACACACACAGACAAACACACACACACACACAGACAAACACACACACACACACACACAGACAAACACACACACACACACACACACAGACAAACACACACACACACACACACACACAAAACAAGTTATTCAGAGTATCTTCAGACCCTTAAAGACGGGCCGGGATGTAATTTCACGATTGGGTGCACTAAAACTTTGGAGGAAATGCAACAATAGCTTACTGTAGTCATTCCTTTTGGACCTCTGTCCCTCGAGCCCCCGACACTGCGCACATTTGGACTGTACTTTAAAGCAACTTAGATTTGTGGGGATTTCGAAATTGTTTATACATTTTTTAACACTCACATGTCGTCATAATAGAGATGAAACACTGTGAAATACAGCGGCGTCACAAAAAAATACATAGATATATCAAACTGGGTGGACCGTGATCCTTTGCTCCATGACGTGCCACGATCACATTATTATTAAGTATTTATTTTGGACAATGCATGCAAAATCACACAAAAACACCATAAAATACCTACTAAAAAGGAGGAAAAATAACACAATTTTGCTGTAGTTTCTTGTCATTATTGCACCAGGGCTGCGACTAATACTCATTTTGCTAATCATTAAGTCCTTTTGATTCATTGAGTCGTTGTCTAGAACACAAAATGCCTGTAAAGTTCAGATTTTTTCTCAATTCGACTCTAAATCAAGCCAAGGTGGAGTTCATGTATGTCTTTGATCAAAAACACTGATTGTACCCGTTTCCTGTGTCTTTTTGGAGTAATTTTCGCTTTGTCCGAGTCATAAAAATGCAAAAAAGCCTAGGGGCCGCATCACTCCTGTTCTTAAATCCCTGCACTGGCTCTCTGTACATTTTTAGAATCCATTTCAACTGTTGTAGGACCTCAGCTGTGGAACACTTTGCCTTTGGACATCAGAACTGCACAGTCTCTGGAGCATTTCAAATCCCCGCTCAAGGCGCACGTTTTCCCTTTGGCTTTTGACGAGATTGAGCGGGACAAGCTTTTACCATTATGTTACTTTGTGTACGATGTCTCAGTAATCGATCTGAAGTCACTTTTGACAACCTTACAAATAGCCGTATGTAAAATATCTGTAGATTGATCGATGTTTGGACACCGCCGCTTCCCGATATCGTATCATTTGACGATAAGAGCGTCGAGCTGCGTTCAGTGGAAGTCCGTTCGAAACCAAATAGCACGTAGCTAATCCACGGAATTTATTCCCTTGTTTGTGCCTTTGCGCCGTCTGTCAGTGGCTGTGAATCATGAATATAACAAACATAAATACACACAAGGAGGCGGCGAACAGATGGCAGCGCGAGGCAGCCGAGACACACAGCAGTGATTAAAACCTGCTTTAGCCGGGACCGACCTCGCAAACCTCTCGCAAACATCTGGGCCCGGAGCAGAAGTGTCCAACCGGCTCCACTCTGAGCTCGCTAATCACTGCAGCGGAAACTACAGCCAGCAGACCCACCGACGGGGAGATGTACGCGGGGTATTGATGGATTCTCTGGCTGGCTTTCAAAGATAAGTCATTATTTAAGTTAGACGCCCAAAAAGTTGTTTCTATACTTTCCCCCCGAGAGGCAGCCGCGAGACGGAGCCAACGGGATTCAATGCTCTGATCTGCCAGAACTTTCTAACGGATTGCTCATGGTCGTGACTTTGCCACTTCACCACAAACATAATGCACGGACAGTATGATAATTAGCCTTGAGTAAAATCGACTTTATGGACTTTTATGCGTGTTATAGTCAGGGTTATAACTAGGGCTGCGACACGTTCATAGATTCATGGCAACTAGTTCATGAAATGATCGTAAACTCATTTAGTAATCGATGAATCGTCCAAATCATGCCGTGTGCTGAGAAAAGACTCAAATTGAGCCGTAATTGCATGAAAATGATGCAGAAAATGAGGGAAATGTCGTGTATCCGATAAAAAACACTCTTTTGGGTCATCAAACGGCTTCACTTCAGCTTCATCTGTGTCTAATTTAGTAAAGATAATTTAATCATTCGTCATTAATTTTGCGTTCTGAACAATTAATCAGTTAATTGAAAGAAAAATGGCTAAAGTAATCGATTGGCGATGTGATCGTTAGTTGCAGCAGATGACAATATTATCACGATATACTGCACGTCCCACTGTAGGATAATTATTGAGATATTTTGAAGAATCTAACTGAAGTGATATGATAAGGCTGGGCGATATTTGGTCGTTCCAAAAACAGAATGAAAACAGTAGCTATGCAGACTTTTAATCTGTGCCATTTAATACAAAAGATAATCTAATTTCTTCCTCCAAAGTCTTGTGTGTTTTTTCTGGCTGTGGATCTTTCAATTCAAAAACCACATCACTGACGATTATCGTGATTCATTGCCCCGCCTGACTGCAAATGCTGCTTTTCCCTTTGACAAAGCCTTTGGTCCAAATAATTACTGTCATATTCAAAAGACTGAAATAATCCAAATGCTTGTTTTCTCCATGTTGTCGGAGCTGAAATGGAAAGGAAAGTATCGCGGTCTGTGTTGCATCTCCGCTCACTGCTCTGTACTTACTCGTGATTATTCAAAAGATTCCGTCTCATACAATTACGGTTCAAAAATGCCACGTAGCCAATTTTTACGCAATAAAATCATGTGCGTGAAAATCCGCCGCTTGTTACGGTTGAAACGCCACAACAAAGAGGCGGGGCTTATCGGTTCTGCAGTTCTGAACAGGAAGTCAATGGATCTTTTCCCATTCTCAAGCTGTTTTAGACCAATAGCGCAGCTTACGATGAACGAAATGTGAAATAATTATGATATGCACGTTACGATTTAGTTCCGAATATGTCCAAATATTGTGTCTTCTTTTAACTTCTTTAGTCATTAAGGAGACGACAAGGGCTCGGGCAGTGGAGCGGTCACGAGCCCATGGTTAAATCTCCAACCAGTGATGCGCCATGTTCAGTTTGAGCGTTTTTGTGCGAGCCGTCGGTGATGATTGGAGACGTATTTAGCGCAGATCGGCGGCCACGTTTCTGCCTTGTCACAGTTCGGTCCACGCTTGGGTGGTCCGTCGTAAGAAACGCAACACGGGAAAAGCAAGACGACGACGGTTGGATGTGTAAAGAGCGGTCGGTCGGAATAGCGGGCCGCCGTAGACGGACTCCACGCCCGCGCACGACTGAGCGTGTTTTAATGGCGCGCGGTTTTTAGAGTGCGGTAATTGAAAACTGCAGGAGAGAGGAACAGAACGGACGGAGGAAAGGGCCTAATGAATGAGCTGTCGGTGACGAGAACGACATTTTCCTTTCATTACAGACGCTCCGACAGTGACATGAAAAGAATTCGAAACGACTCTCCGCCGCTGTGAACCGGACTCCGCGACGGAATTACACCTACAGTTTATTCATTATTAACCGGCGAGAACGGGAAATGCCTCGTCCAAACCGATGGCCGTGAATTGAATTAGTAATCCTTCTTGTTTCTTTGCGATTGACAGCCGTAGCCTAAAACGATAGCTAATTCGCACATTTGAATATATGTACGCAAACCTTCACTACACCAGATACAAATTGAGTGTATTTTTAAGCCTATAATGTTTTCATCAATATTCATTTTGACAAAGTTGCACCACATTCATTTGTTTTTTTTCTGACAGCACATCAAGTTGGAGATAGAGTAGCCAAAAACAGTATTCTTCAAAATAATATCACTCCAGTAGAAGAGAAACAAAGTATTTGGAGAAACTATACCTCAAGTAAACGTAATTGTAAGAGTATTTATGATTTGAAGATTGTACAATTGGAAGGTCAAACAAGTTAAATATTCCATTAAACATTGTTAACATAAAGCACTGTCAAGTAAGATGTCTGAGAAGTACTCTGAGAAGTACAAACGACTGGATACTACTCAAATAGGTCTCATAAGAACACAATCACTTACCAAATTACACACATCGTCAGTCAGGATTTAAGTGGCTGAAACAAACCGTGTATCGTGATAAACTGTATCACATTGAACCGTATTAGCCTCATTTTACGCTTCCCAGCGACAGGAAGAGCTCCACAGATCGCCGTCGTGCCTTTACGAAACTGGTGTCTTTTGCGTCCGCAGGTGGTTGTGTCCGATGGCGGCCCGAGCCCAAGGCAGACCACCGTTTGGGTGATGGTCCAAGTGATCGACGAGAACGACAACAAGCCGACGTTTTCAGAGAAGGTGTACCAAGTGAAGCTTCCGGAGCGGGACAGGAAGAAGAAAGGCGAGGCAATTTACAGAGTGTTCGCCCACGATCGAGACGAGGGCCCCAACGCGGATCTGTCCTACAGCATCGTCGACGGCAACGAGGACGGGAAGTTCTTCATCGACCCCAAAACGGCGGTGGTGTCTTCCAGAAAGGCCTTCACTGCTGGGAGCTACGACATTCTCACGGTATGGGCCACTCAAACTAGCCATGGTTTAGTCCAGTTTTAGACCTGGGATTTAGTGCTGGTTTCTTAATTACAAGCGTGTTTTGCTCCGTTTTGGGTTAACGTAGTCATTCATTGTAGAAAAAGCTTCAGTTGTAGTCATCTGGACTCAGTTTGACTCCAAACTGAGTCCAGATGACTACAACTGAAGCTTTTTCTACTATGGTACACGCCTGGACGAATGAGGGATTACACCGACGTAGTCATTCATTATTTTAATGAACTACTGTTTCCTCACGAGAATAATCGAGAGGCGTTTAAGAGCTAGGAGTTTGTTCTTTGACGCACTTTATGGCCAAATTCCAGACCAATCCAAACGGAATGAAGACCTGGCCGATCAGGAAGCTGTTTCTTTTCCACGGCTTTACACATTTTTATTTCATTTGGGATGTTCATTTCAGTAGTTGCCTCTCTGCAACAAATGATCTCTACAACGCCAACTCAGTCTGGTCATTCTAACCTTTTTGATTCCGTCGCTTAATCACAAATACACATCTTGCACACACAAATACATCTCAATCTAATAATCCTAATCCAAACACTTAGACTTCATTAGACTTTCAGTGTGTATATGTTTAGTTTATTTATTTATGTGAATGTGACAGCGTGCATTGATCAACAGCTGAAAACACCGGAGTTTGCTCAGAGCTAGTTTCCGTCCGTTGTCCCATGGGTGAATTTGCTTTCAACACTCCTAATGGTCTGGAGGACTCGTTACGCTTCAGGAGAAAACCCGCACCAGACCTGATGACATCATTGATCTGGTTCACGTTCGCGTTCGGGCAAATGAGGGCGCAGTGCCATCACTCACCAGCAGAGGGTAGTACTGTGTCAGTCTGTCGGATAGGCCCAAGAAGAAACGACAGCAGATAATTCAAGAAATCTGAAGTTTGGAGCAGTAACTTTGGCTGAATACAAGGAAAGACACTGGAGACCGATTCAATTCAAGTTGCCTGTTAACTTTGTCTGATATGTCAAATGATAACGTGCAGGTTTTTGCATTTTATAGCATTTTCCTGTCCCTCTGTTCTCTTTTGTTTGGCGCATATATCCGTTTTTACATTCCTTTGTCCTGTGTACGTTTTTAGTTTGGGCGTTGTGTACTTTGTTGTTTAAGGACCATATGTGCGCTTGTTTGGTGTGAATCTGGGTTGATCGCGGGTCCACAATAATAACGCCATAATTCACTTCAATTGGCTCAGGTATCAACACGCCCTAAATTTGTATTTAAAGCAACATGTGGGATAGGGTTGAACCATTAAGTCATGTTCTAGTTAATTGCTTGCTGATTCTTCAAGTTTAGGTTCCACTTTGGTCTCTTTGTATTAGATGTAGATTTTTCAGATGGTGTGATATTGCCAAAAATTAATAGCTGTTTTTTTTTGTGTATCCCAAGAAATATAGTCGGACAATGTCAGAATCAGAAAGGTTGTATTGCCATTGTGAACAAAATTCCCAAGCTAGGAACCTGCTGTGACGGAAGGTGGAGCATACAACAATTAATAATAAGAAACAGAATAATATAAAAAATATAATAATCATGTAGAAAGTGTAGACTATGCTAAATAAAATATGTGTAAGAATAAAAAAGTATGTTAAATACAATATATATACAACAAAACGGTCAGAATGTCAGTCCAAAAGAAGTGTGTTAAAACCTGTCTTTAAATGCTTTAGTTTAGGTTTAATTATCAGAAGAAAAATGTGAAATGTCTGTAAAATGAATCAGAAAAGTGCAGAAATATCACTATATATATTTTTTTATCAACTCTCTTTTGTAATATATATATATATATATATTTTTGTACAATAAACAACACACTTGAACTTCAAAACAACGCTCACAGCACTGTCTAAAGTCTGATGTATTGCCCACCTCTGCGTCGATTACAATCCCTTCTTTCTGTCCTTTCAGATCAAAGCCACAGACAACGGGCGCCCTCAGAAGTCCTCCACGGCTCGTCTTCACATCGAGTGGATCCGCCGTCCCGCCGCCCTCGCCGCTCCGCTGCTCTTCGACGAGCCCTTCTACAACTTCACCGTGATGGAGAACGACAAAGTGTCCGAGATCGTGGGCGTGGTCTCCCTGCAGCACAGCTCTCCTCCTCTGTGGTTCGACATCACAGGTAAGCCCCGCCCTCCCGCCCGCCCTCCTCCCCGCCCCGTCTGTCGTTCAGTAAGTGGCCTATGGGTGGCGCTGCGGTGTTGGTTTGACTTTGCATGAACGTGCGTGTCGGGCTTCTCGGGCCGAGGTTTTGCGGCTACGGTTGCATGGTTCTGTATGCTCCGCCCATCAGTCACTATGGCGACGGCGTCTCAAGCTGGAAACAAAGCAAGTATTAAAGGGCCACTGTGTAAGTTAAGGTTAGGAAATGTTGTTTTGCCTGAAGTGTTTCACAAAATGGCATAAAACTTGTAATTGAATAACTGAAAGATAGATTTGTTTATTCTAGGGCTGCAACTGACAATTTTTTTAGTAGTCGACTAACAATTATTTCTTTTACACAGATTTTACCCGTTAAATGTTGAAATATGGTGACTAAACAGAATATTTACGGCTAAAGAGTGTAATTGATAAAAAATAAATGAAATAAAAATGTACTGTATATAGTATTTTTAATTCAAAAATCCCTCTTTCTTTATGGTAAAAGGTACAGTATTTTGACATTTATTTTAGAGGATTAAAAAATAATCAAAATACAATTAAGATTTTTTGAATAGTCGACTAGGCACAGTTATTCAGATTGTTCGTTGCGGGCCTAGTCTATACCATACGCCATTCTAAGCAAAGAAATAACATTTTCATAAAAGAAAAATAGAAATAGAGAGTGCTGTGTGGATAAACTTAAATGTAAAAAAAACAGTGACAATACTCAACACATATGTTTGTATATTTTTCCCTACAATTTACACCGGAATAGACAACTAATGTTCTCTTGTCAATCAAAGTCAGACACTTTTATAGTATGCAATCGCCAAATAAGATGAAAATACAAATAGAACAAATGGAAGGGAAGTAGCCACACCTCTAGAGAACGTATTTATTGTAGATTTGACCGGAAATGTCTGAAATGTGCTATATTACGCATTACTTTTTGTATTGCCCAATATCAAACTACCTCAAAGGGCTTGACAGGCTCCATCAGGATAAGGCGAGACGTAAAGAGCACGAATAGAGTAAAATAAGGACAAAATGGACACACACACACACACACACACTCACAGCCTCGGCCAATGAGCTGTTGAAATGCTTTGACCGGTTTTGAATTGACGGTCGTGGGATAAGGATTCGGGTCTGACAGAGGTTAATTGACGTTTGTATCTCGTCGGACAAACAAAATCCCGCTGAAGACGTGGCGCTGACAGAAATAGAACGAGTTTACCGGACGGAGACGGAGAGGTGAACCATTTGCAGTAACGATGTACGCAACTCGCAAAAATAACACCGAATGCAATCCTCTCGCTAAACTGCAGCGCTTTTGAACGGCGCTTCTTGCAGGTAATGACGCACTGAACTTTCTTCTATAATAACAGCGTGTCAAGCGTCGAGACTGCAGCGGCATGACACGTGGTCATTTTAAACAAGTGCTCAACATCTCAGTGACGTCCAGAGTGTTCCCGCTTTGTCCAGTTGGTTTATTTTCCTTTGCCGGCTTCTAATACGGCGATAAAGCTAATACAGAGCTGTTATTCACCAAGGTTTTGACCGTCGAACCTCAACAAATAACATTTACTGTATAAAACTAGGTGATTATACTGGATTTACCTTTAAAACGTTTCCTTCGGCGTGAAGAAGCTTTAAACCATGTTCTGACATCGGTCCCTCATCAAAAACATATCTGGAGCAGCATTTAGCATCATTCACGCTAGTTTGATGAATTCTAATTAGAAAGTCCCTCCCGACTCTTAAAAAACTCTCCGTTCTGACATCTTTAAAACATAGCCAGACTCGTCCTGTACATTGCTGCCGTCTAATCACGGTCGTTGCATGTGCGCGGCCAGTAGATGGAGCCAAAGCCCATTAGTCTGGCGTTTACTTAGCCTGTGACAAATGAATAATATTGTTTTTTATAAATGTTTTTATTTTCAAAGTAAAGGCACTCAAGAGCATGTTTAAAGGCCAATAGCAATATAAAATAATGCATAATAGTTGTCCTTTAAAACAAATTTCAATCAATAGATCAAGATAATTCAAATAATCCCCAAATCATTGGTTTCTCTCATTTTTTTTTTTTGATCTTTGGTAGAACGAATACAATAAGGATGTTATACCCGGATAGACACTTCTTGATAAACTAACTAGTATGAAAACTAGATACTGAACATATATGATACTGACATAAATTACATAAATAAGACATTAGACATTTCCTGACTAGTTTTAGAAAGCTCTTGATGTAACTAGCTGTTTAAAATGTAAAAGATGCTCAAAACGATCAGTGATGTCTGGTCTTCCTCCAGCGATATGGACCTAATAAAATACTTCATGCTGATTGGTCGAAGCGTCATAACAGCAGAAGAATCTAAACCGTGTTAAATCCAGAGTTCGGAAAAAGCACAAAAGTCGTCTTTCTCCTCCACAAATCTGCAAAGCGCCATCGTTTTGGATCAACCGAACGGTCTTGTTTCGACTTCCTTCCCGATCCACGATGCTGCTCTGTGATTGGTTCCTAAACGCCGCGTGATTGGACCGTTTAAACCACTGGTGCGGACTGCGAACGAATGAGCGGGAGACTGACAAGATGGATTCCCGAGAGTTTCCTCAAGAGAAATCGCTCGACTTCCTCTGGCTGGCGGGGTTAGCCACACTTAGCATCTTGTTCCATAACACGTGCTACATAGTCAATAATACGTGGACAAAAGTAAATGTATGACAACTGTCCACGGAAATATTCAATTGTGTTGTGTAGTTTGCTTGTGGCGACTGGCTTTTCTTCCTCCATATTCAACAGCGCCTCAAATCCTTTTAGGCTTTATTTATAACTCTTATTAGTTCAGATAAAGCTAGCCTTTTATGCCGGCACGTTCAAAGGCGGTGTGACATTTTTTCGGAGTGAAATCCCTTCGGATCCGTCGAACTCGCAGCCACTGAAAGGCTTGACCAGATTAGGCCATGCCCACTGCACTAAGCTGCGTCTGAATGTGGTTGAAAACGCTGACGATTGCGACGCGCTCGGAGCGATTCCACAAAAAATGGATGGAGTCCGGGGCGGAGCCGGCGACGCCCCGAAGACCCGCTCGAGCCCATGCCGCGGCAAAGTCACCGGACGTACATTCATCAGGAGGGTTTTGCCGACCGGTCCCACGTTTGAAAAAGCGAGCGAATCGTGTGAAATTGCTGTTGAATGAAAAAACGACTGCATTTCCCACGATGCATCTGTGGCGTCGAGAGATAGAGATAGTTTGAATCGTCTATGTGCTCCTTTTTTTAAAGTTTCTGACAATCAAAAGCCTTTTCTTTGGATGAACAGAACTCTATATTTACATTTTATCGTTTGACTAAGAATATAGAAAGATACGAATGAATAAGAATTACTTTTTCTATTTTCTTGAATATGCATGTTCTGTTTCAGTGATGCAGAAACAGAAATGTCTTTTTTGTGCTTGATAGAAACTCAGCACATCGTCTGAAAATGATGAAATAGTCACTGAAAAACTGCTCTGAACATGTTTGAAACGCTCCGATGTTGGTGCAAAACCTCACACTGGACCAGTGTCTCCTCTGTCCTTCCTCTCTTCACTCCTCTCTCCTTCCTCCCTTCACTCCTGTCTTCGCTCTCCTTCCTCCTGTCTCCTCTGTCCTTCCTCCCTTCTCACACTGTATTTTGTCTCCTACCGCTGCGTTCCTGAAGGGCCTCGCTTTTTCCGTGAGATGTTCTGTATTCTGCACAGCGCTTGTGGCAGGAACTGTTCCTCAGAAGGTATCTCACTTTTACTTCCTCACTTCCAAGCCTTCTATCTTCCTATTCCTTTGCTTTTCTTTTGTTATCCAATGCACTTTTTTCCATTCCGTACGTTCCTCGTTCACTTCATGCTTGTGTCAAATGTGGTTTTTGCTCGTACGTTCGTTCAGTTTATATGTGAATCCATGACGTTTTCTTGAAATGTTAATTGCAATTAACCTAAAGACACGAGCGTACCACTTAATGTCAAGCAGTTCTTTATCGTACAAAAACGGCACCGCTTTACAGCAGGTTAAACGATTGACTTTTTCATAAATGCTACACCTGCACCATTGGCCTCCTTTAATGCAGCAATTTAAACAGTAAACTACCATAATTTATGCAAATTTGGGGGGGTTTCGCCTCAATTAATCTTGGTATTGTTCATTTTTTTAGATTTGTTTCCCAGCTTTTTAGTCTAACGTCCTTTTTCATTGTAGCTAATTCCCAGGAACACCTTTGTTTAGCCCAAGCTGAGTGCCGGCTTTGTCCTGGTTTAGCCCTGGCTCCGGCCCTCCTTTTCCAGCGGTTAATTTCCGTAATGGACGACATTGAAGCCAAGGTTAATTGAAACAAATGGCGAAGCGCTTCCCTGTCACCGGTTTGAATGGGCTCCACCTGAAGACGCAGCACATTCCCCCCGGGGGTTAATGGCATCTACAGCATTAGTGGAACGGGTTGATGTGCGCTCACGGACAGACGCTAACAGACAGTGAACCTGCTCCTGGACTCTACGTGCACTCCACAAAGAGACGCGAGCGAGATTTAAGTGCAGCATATCGTAGATTAGCGGTGACCTTTTGTGCTACCTGCTGGCTCAAACAAACATCGGCAGTTTCAAAGAAGAACTTCAGTTATTTTCTTTACCTGGTTTTACTTATAGTGTTTACTTTGTCGGAGCATTTTACTTGTATGTATGTTTTTACTCACGATCTAGTGCTATTCACATTTCGGCTTGGTCATAGACGTTAGTGCTAAAGGTGCTAAATTATTCAAATTGTTAGCTGAACTTGCATGGCAGCTTCATTTTGCTGTGATTTTGTTCCGTTGTTTTGCCGTTTTATTCGTGCACTACACGTTAATCATTCCTTCATGTTATTATATGGTTATCTAGGTTGAAAAAGCACAAACATCATTTTTTTTTAGACAGTTTGACCCTCTTTTTGGTTGGTTGTGTCACAAGTAATGTCACCTCCTCAATTACTTGGCTTACAGTGGTTGTCAAGGTGAAATCATTCTTTTCATCTGAACAAAAACTGAGGTAATTCTGCATTTCACTTTCCTCATCCTCAAGTCGTATTGGCCCTTTTCCCTCCATCTGATACAACAATTTCATTTGCATTTAGACTATAAAGACAATAACCTTTCGTTTCACTGTGAAAACCTCCGTTATCTTGCGAAAGGAGTCTGACTGTGTGTTGTGTTTGGTGGCGCAGGAGGAAACACCGAGAGCGTGTTCGACGTGGACAAAGCCGTGGGGACCGTCGTGATCGCTCGGCCGTTGGACGCAGAGCAGAGGTCCTTCTACAACCTGACCGTCACTGCCACCGACGGGACCAACACGGCAGCCACACAGGTGCGGGGACAGAAACAGCAAAAACGTTGAATTCTTACGTTCATGAATTAAAAACCTTTCTACCTCTTCTATATTATGCTAAAACTTGAACTGTGGAGGCTCTGTAGATACTAAAAAACAGTATGGAAGCTGAAATTCAAAACTGTAACATAGCTTGAAATAAGTAAACGCAAATGTTCCAATTGCTACCATTACGTCTGGCGTTATTGTGCTGTCATTTATATCGTTATTATTATTATTTTCCTTTTAGACCACAATACAAACATACAATGCAGAGATAAAAGCCAATGTTTTATACAAAATATTTCAATGTCTTGTCAAGAATTATTGTGGTTTATTCATTTCTTTATAAACCATGAATGGAAAGAGACCAGCAAACACAAGCTTATAATAGTAAATAAGTCCTTAATACTTTAATTTCCTTAAGCAGCCGATACTGTTGCTGTTACTGTAGTCCAGCAAGCCAAAACTTACCAGAATGCATTTGTTTAGTATTATTTTGAGTATGCAGCTCCTTCCTTTCAACCACACCGTTGCAGTCAGGAAGGTTTATCTTTGTCCATTTGGCAGAGGCAAACGCTGGCCTGGAAACTCATTTTCCGCTCACCTGTCCTGAGCGGAGACAGACACACCTGTGGGACACGTGGGCAGATGGACGGGCAGCGGGGCGCCTCGTTTGCCCCAAATTTAGACTTCTGTCCTGGACACGGTTAAAACGTGTTTCGATCGGACGCTCCGCGGGCCATGTGTCTCTGTCTGTGCTTCTACAACTGCTCAGGCTGGAGCTCAGGAGACGCACAGAAGTCCTGCACGTGCAAACAGCAAAGATGGGCAGTTTGTCTGTTAGCGAGCAGAGTTATTACACCTAATCTTAGAGACGGAGTTACCTGGAATTTACAGCGACACGTGACATAGGTATTTTATATTTAAAAGCGTCAATTTACACCAGAGACGTCCGAGCTGCTCCTGCAACGCGAGTCTGTCTCACCGTTTAAACTGTTTTATATATTGCTCACTTATGAAATATTTGTCAGACAAAGTAGGTTTTAAAACTATACAAAAGAAAAACAAGCCGCCACTGTCACGCTTGCATTAATTTGGCAACTTACCGTCTAAGTTCAGACTATTTCGCACAATGCCGTCTCATTTCTTAGTGATGGATTTTTATATTTTACATTTTTTTCCACGGTAAAAAAATAAACAAACGAAAAATAAGGCATCCTAATAAAAGAAAAATTCAGTCCAAAAATAAGTAATCATTTTTTCCAATTTGTCCATTTCCAAGTTGAGTCCATCTGTGTAAAGTGTATTCTATCCCTCTACTTTACCAATAACTGAATCCTGAACATAATCCTACAGTCAATGTATGCGATTCACCTTGTTTACGTGACTCTCTTATTTTGAAAGGGTATCGGAAGTTTATTTTATCAAAACATGCAACCTCCTTGTGTTTCCTCTGCTGAAAAGCCTGGAGATGCTACAACGATCATACAATCATAACTCCAGCCTAATTTGGGCGACGCACAGTGTAATTACCATGTTAGTCGAGTGTATAACTTTGCTGGTATCGATTGTCTGACCAGTAACAATGAAAATTCCGATTCCTGTACTGTTGCTTTGGTGTAAATTGGGAATTAGGTCTGGAAACGAGAGTAGCAGAAGTAAAGATTCAAACGATGCTCTCAAACCCTCCGCAGGTGCACATCACTGTCATGGACAACAACGACAACGGCCCGGTCTTCTCGCAGCCCACCTACGACATCACCATCTCCGAGGACACGCCCCCGGACTCGGAGGTGGTCCAGGTTTTGGCCGCGGACCGGGACGAGCGCCACAAACTCACCTACTCCCTCCAGAGCGCCATCGACCCCAGCAGCCTGCGCCTGTTCCGGATCAACCCCACGCAGGGAACCATCTACACTACGCAGAGGCTGGACCACGAGGCCTGCGCCCAGCATATACTCACCGTCATGGTAAGCTCAGAAAAAGAAGGCTAAATATGCCCGTGCTGCAATCTGCATTCTTGTTCTGATGATATTATTATTATTATTATCAGCGGGGGAAATTTGTATTGGAAATGTATTTTATTATCGATTTTATTTACAAGATCCAGCGTCTGATTTAACAATTTGGTTTCTCCATCATTTCAGGATCACGTATTTAATTCAAAGTGTTTGTAGTTCCACGCCCACTAAAAGCAAATTCATTATGGTTTAGCTCATTGTAAAGTTTGGCACGTTGTCTAAATGGTAATGCATAATGTATTCCGTTCCCTGAAAACTGAATCAAAATGAGTTTTTCTGGCTTTTGGTTCAATAAAATGTATAAATGTTATATAAAATTCTGTGAAAATATAAAAGTACTGGTAGTAGTATAACACAATTTTACTTTCTGAATAATAAAACAAAAACGGACGGATGAAAAAAGTCTAATTTTTGGACTCTAAATGTATTTAAAAATACAATTATCATAATAATCTTGACATCCTCCGTCGACTGTGTTCAAATTATTATTTTTGTGATGCAGTTTTTTTTACGCATTTTTAGATTAAAAAAGTATTTGGGGACTGAAGGCTTATACTGTAGATACAGAATATTCATGAATAAATTGTATTAATCTGAATTTATGAATTCCTTTTTGACATTTTGATGTAATAATGCCGCTGTCTTTGCTCTAAAAGGTCTTTTGGCACGTGTTTCAGAGTCTGTATTGTCCTGATAACGATCACAATTATTTTAATTGTCGACCAATCACAATTATTCCATCAATTGCTGCAGCCCTTTGTCCGTCCAGTAGATTCTTCACTTTCCTTTTCTCCCCCTCCAGGTAAAAGACCAGGAGTTCCCGTACAGGAAGAATCTGGCTCGCGTGCTGGTGGAGGTGGAGGACATAAACGACCACGTGCCCATCTTCACCAGCGCGCTGTACGAGGGCTCCGTCTACGAGTCTGCCGCCGTGGGCTCCGCCGCGGTGCAAGTCACCGCTTTGGACAAGGACAAAGGACAAAACGCAGAGCTACACTACTCCATTGAAGCAGGTAATCATAAAAACGTCTCGAAAAGATACAAACTGCCTTGTCTTTTTAAAACTGTTCTGGCATAAAGCTATTTTTCTTTGCAACAGCGGACCCCATAACACAAAAAGTTGTTTATAAAAAAAGACAGTATTGGTCAAGCACTCAAAATGGCTTCCAGATCTTTGACCATATACACAGGACCTACTAATTTATCAAGTTTTTTCTCAAGTCACTAATAGTTTGCCTAGTCACCTTTTCATATTCAGTATTATGAAGTATCCTATTTATACATTCTATTCTTAAATGCTGACGTGACATTGCTGTTAGTAAGAAAAATGAAAACAACATATTGACCAATGATTACAAAGCCAAAATAAATGCCAAATAGCTTTAGTATTACTTTGCTTTTATAGGATTTATTGCAATTAATGTTGTTGTTTTTTTACAGGTAACACTGGGAACGCCTTCCACATCGAGCCCGTTTTGGGAATCATCTCCGTTGCCCGAGATTTGGATCTATCGAACATCGGCCACTTCGTCCTCACCGTCAGAGTCACGGACAACGGCTCTCCTCCGCTCTCCACCACCACCGTAGTCCGGATCGCCGTCACCCTTTCGGACAACGCCGGCCCCAAGTTCCCGCAACCAGAATACCAAGCGGAAATCACGGAAAACGCTGCCGTCGGGACGTCCGTAATCACCATCAATGCTGTTAGCCAGTCGACGCTGACGTACAACATCAAACTCGGCAATGCAAATCACGATTTTCAAATAAACCAGTACAGCGGAGTGGTGACGACCCAAAAACTGCTTGACTACGAGACCAAACTGTCGTACACGCTCATTGTCCAAGCCGCGAACATGGCTGGTATGGCTACGAATGTGACTGTAATAATTCACGTTGTGGATGAAAATGACAACCAACCGGTTTTCCAGCAACTGCACTATAGAGGCAGCATAAGCGAGGCTGCGTCAATTAATAGCGTTGTGCTTAACGCAGATAATTCTCCCTTAGTTATCAAAGCCACCGATGCTGACCGCAACCAGAATGCCGTTCTGATTTACCAAATTGTTGAAGACACAGCAAAGATGTTTTTTACCGTAGACTCCGGAACTGGATCAATAAGAGCAATCGCTAACTTAGACCATGAAACGATATCGAGCTTTAATTTCCACGTTCATGTGAGGGACAACGGGAAACCGCAACTGACAGCCGACAGTCCGACAGAAGTCACCATACAAGTTATAGATACCAACGATTCGCCGCCACGCTTCACTCAAAGCGCATATGAAGCCGTTTTGCTACTACCAACTTATGTAGGTGTTGAAGCGTTGCAAGTTTCAGCCGTCGACCCAGACAAAGACGTGCCAACAGAGCTAACATATATGCTCACAGATGGAGTCTTGGAGCATTTTTCCATTAAACCCTCTAGTGGTGTAATTGTTGTCAAAAACAATAACTTCTCAAAAGAGCGTTTCAAGTTCAGCATCAAAGTGTCGGATGGTAAATTCTCCAGCACTGCTTTGGTGACTATCTTAGTCCGTGAGGCATTGGATTCCGGTCTCAGCTTCTCCCAAAGTATCTACACGTCGTCAATTCAAGAAAACATTTCAAATATCACCAAAGTCGCGGTTGTGAACGCCATTGGAAATCGCCTGAATGAGCCATTGAAATACACGTTGCTGAATGCGGGCGCGAGATTCAGAATTCGCCCCACTTCTGGCGTGATCCAAACAATGGGAATCCCCTTTGATCGGGAAGAGCAAGAGTTTTACGAATTGGTTGTTGAAGCTAAACGTGAGCACGACCGCTTGCACGTCGCTCGAGTTTTAGTGAGAGTTCAAGTGGAAGACATCAACGACAACGCTCCTGTTTTTGTCGGATTGCCGTATTACGCTGCCGTCCAAGTGGAAGCTGAACCAGGATCTCATATTTTCAAAGTCATGGCTGTTGACGGAGACAAAGGCATCAACGGAGAGGTGTCGTATTACCTAAAAGACGATCACGGACATTTTGAAATCAACCGACACACAGGGACTTTGAACCTAAAACGGGCATTTGAATCCGACTTGTCCAACGTGGAATACCAAATGGTGATTTTGGCAAGAGATGGAGGGCATCCGCCTTTATCTGCAAGCGTTGAGTTCCCAATAACTGTGGTCAACAAAGCAATGCCAGTTTTTGACAAACCTTTTTATACCGTTTCCGTCAACGAGGACATTTCAATCCACACGCCTATTCTTGGCATCAACGCAACGAGTCCAGAAGGCCAAAACATTATCTACACAATTGTGGACGGTGACCCATCTCTTCAGTTTGACATCGGTTTTGACACGGGCGTGATCAGCGTCATTCATTCTTTGGATTACGAAGAAGCCTCGTCTTACCGTTTGACCGTAAGAGCGACCGACTATCTTACCAGCGCGAGAGCTGAAGTTGACGTCGATATAGTCGTGCTCGATGTGAACGACAACCGCCCTAGCTTCCAAAAGATGTTTTACAAAGTGGTTTTATCGGAGTCGGCCATGATCGGCACCCCGGCGCTTCAAGTGATCGCAACCGACAAAGATTCAGAGAAAAATAACGTTGTGCGCTATCAGATTTTTTCCAATGAGCACAATAGCACGGACTATTTCCACATCGACAGCAGCAGTGGTCTGATTTTAACGGCACGCATGCTTGATCATGAACTTGTCCAGCAGTATAACTTTATCGTGAGGGCAACCGACAATGGTTTCCCACCTTTGAGCAGCGAAGTCTCCGTCATTGTAGTTGTAAACGATTTGAATGACAACCCACCTGTTTTCCACCAACTCCTTTACGAGGCGTATGTGAACGAGTTGGCTCCGAGAGGACATTTTGTAACCTGCGTCCAAGCTTCGGACGGGGACAGCTCCGATTTCGACAAACTAGAGTACAGCATTTTGTCTGGGAATGAGAAAATGAACTTTGTGATGGACAAACAAACGGGCATCATTACTTTATCCAGTCATCGCAAGCAACGCATGGACCCGGTCTATAGTTTGAATGTTTCCGTTTCCGATGGAGTTTTTACAAGCACAGCCCAAGTTCACGTGAAGGTTTTGGGAGCCAATTTGTTCAGTCCAGTGTTCGAACAAAATCTATATGAAGCAGAGATCAGAGAGAACTCACCAGTGGGAACCAGAGTTATACAGGTAAGACCCACTATTGTTTCTTTTCAAAACTATTTGGTAATTGAGGAATTTGAAGAGTGTTTGAGAAATTATTTTAGGCCGCAAAGAGTAAATGTCATGCATGAGATTATTTGGTTGCAGTACAGCTAGTCACATACGCAGTTAATAATTAAAAGTTCTCACTTTTCTAAACAACTTTGTCAAAGAGACTGGCTCAACTGCACATTTTAAAGAATACAAAACTTAAAATCATGACTTTGGCTGCATTCAACTGGTTTGGTTTTGGTCTTGTTCCTGTTTAGACCTGATTTTGTTTGGTCCTGATCTAGTCTTGAACTAGTCTTTGTGTAGTTCAGGTTTATTTGTGGAGATAGCCTATGTAAAAACGTTTTTTTGTTTTAATTGTCCACCATACTGCGTTTGTTAATATTTGCCCTTTTTTGTCTAGGTAAAGGCGACTGACGCAGACCCGGGAGTATATGGCCAAGTCTCTTACTCCTTTGTGAACGACGTAGGAAAAGATCAGTTCAGTATCGACCACAACGGACAAATCCTCACTTTGGAAAAACTTGATCGTGAAGACCCTTCGAACAAGAACATTATTTTAACTGTCGCCGCCCAAGACTCCGGCGGACGTGCTTCATACTCCACTGTCCAAGTTACTCTTTTGGACGAAAACGACTGCATTCCACGTTTCCAGGCTACCGAATACCGAGCCTCAGTGAAATCAGATGTCGCGAAAGGACACTTAGTGACGCAAATCCAAGCGTTTGACCAGGATGCTGGTTTAAATGCCAAAGTTACATACTCGCTTTACAGTGAAGCTCATGTTCCAGTGGTAGACATTTTGGAAATCGATCCGGACAATGGTTGGATGGTCACAAAAGGCAGTTTCAGCCATTTGCGAAATTCCGTTTTGTCTTTTTTTGTCAAGGCTGTGGACGGTGGGAACCCAATCCGTCATTCTCTAGTTTCAGTATATATACATGTCTTGTCCCCAGATTCGTTCATACCATCTTTTACCCAGCAGCAATTCCAATACAACACACCTGAAGACACCCCTATTGGTTCAGTCATTGGTAAAGTCCATATAAATATGCCTCCTGGACATGCTTCGCTCACTGTAACGTTTGCTTTAGTCAATGGAGAAATGGGACAAAACAACCAAGATGGCGTATTTGTGGTGGAGAAAAATACAGGGGTGATTAAACTTGACAAACCTTTGGATCATGAGGTTGTCAAAGCATATCATTTTAAAGTTTCTGCAACCGTACAACAGGCAAAACTCGACTCGATAACTTCGGTTGATGTTGAAATCAAAGTTCACGATCTGAACGATAACAAGCCTGTCTTTGACGCTAACAGCTATGAAGCTACAGTAATGGAAGGCATGTTGATTGGGACAAAAATCATCCAAGTTCACGCCGTAGACTTCGATTCAGGCGCCAACGGACAAGTTACATACAGTCTGGGAAACTTACTGCAATCAGAAATGGAATCTTTGGCTGAAACGTTTAGCATCGATACCAACACGGGCTGGATCTCCACCCGTAAAGATCTGGACCACGAAACTAATCCGTCGTATACGTTCACGATAATAGCAGCGGATTTAGGGGAAGTAGTATCTTTGTCCAGTACCACTACCGTGACTGTCGCCGTGTCGGACGTCAACGATAACCCGCCAAGATTTCTGGAGCAGCACTATTTTGGGACGGTCCAAGAGAGCGACCCTCCTGGGCAAGTGGTGGCTGTCCTCAACACCAGGGACGACGATAGTTCTGCTGTGAACCGCCAAGTCAGCTACCACATCATTGGTGAGTGCAAATGGCAGATTTAACTATTTCAGCTGTACTAGGGCTGGGCGATAAAAACACAATTGCGATTTCATCCCTGTGACATTTTGCGATTCAGTGCTTTTCTTTTTAATTCGAATCAAACTCACAGGGAGCTGTTGACATAGTTTGCTCTTGAAGGCAAGGTACAGGTAAAGTGCGTGAATTGTGATATAATCGAAATCAGAGGAAGACCAGAAATTAGATTTAAAAAAAACAACATTGAAACAGAAGACATCCAAAGAAAATGAAGACACATATAGTCCAAAATAAACGTCTCATTTTGTCCAAAGTCTGTCAAATTTTCCCATTTCTAAATTAAGTCTGAATGTCATTTTTTTTGTTCCAGTATAATTTCTCTCCAGTCTTTAATTGTCGGTACATTTTGTGTGGTAGCGTCGTCCTCAATTTTTATGTTTAACTGTTAAAGCATACATTTACACGCTTATAATGGCAACAATCCACAGTTGCCTTCGACTGTGAAGTACATACCTCTTGGTGGTTAAATACTATGTTGAGCCACAGGTATTGCAGGAAATGTGGGTATACTTGCCTTAGGACGCAACAGTATTATTATTACCGTAGTTGAGGTGAGTGGAGCTAACAGGCCTTGAATGGTACTGATTATAGCTGGTCTTTAGCTCTCTATAGCGTTAATTTACATTTGTCTGTTTGAATAAATCTCAACTTGGGTTTGGGGTCACATATCTAGAAAGGTAAAAACTTTTTAGGTGCTCAGAAATTCCAAACGACAATGTTCTGTCTTACTCCATTTTAAGTAATATAAAAGACTTTTTTATTTGTCACATTTATTTGCATGTGCTGTTCATTCATTCTGTGGCAAAAGTCATGGCTTAACTTGTGACCAAAATAAGGCTGTTTTATAACTTTAGAACTGCTATTTTATTTTTTATTAGGACATTGAACAACAAAACAAAGCAACAACAACCACAACAGAAAAAACACACACACACACACACACACACACACACACACACAAACACAAAGAACGAGCTGGACAAGGTAGAACATAAGGCAAGTGTAATAATAATATGAGTAAATGTATAAAATAAGAGGAATTAGAGCATATTGAGCATATTTTGTCCATTTCTTTTTAAATGTATTTTTAAGTTTAGTTTTTAGGTTTGTTTTTCTCTCATGATATTATTCCAGTCCTTAATCGTCGGAGCGGTTTGAGTTCCCAGCTGTCAGGAGTGTGCTCCAAAGACATCCATCCACTGTGTCCATGGGGCAGGTTTTGAGGCCCAAGAACATTATTCCCAAATTGAGTGGGACAGTGGTGTTTGCATTGCCTTGTTGATTTCCGTCCAGTATTCTTGTACAAAATGCCTTCTGGCACCCACAGTTTCTCCAACATTCAGCCCCTCCCTGAGAATAGTGAGCACTTTGACACAGTGCACTAGAAAAATGGGTCACATTCTTCCAGCAGAACTCCCTCCAAACATGGGATATATTTAGTGTGATTATATTTTATAAGACCTTCAACGTAGTTTACTCAAATCTGGTCTAGTTTCCAGATCAAATGCTGTTCCGGGTTGTTTCAGCTCAAATTAAGCCCTATTACTATGTTTACCCTGGCCTGAGTTTAGGGGAAGACTGACTTAGTTTGTTGCTAAGCCTGATACTACTTAAAAACGTGACCAAACTTACATTATTGGGTAGCAAAAATCAGAGAAAGTTATCTTTAGAAACTGGTGAAAGGCCTGTTTTAGCATCAGGCTTTCCTCGTGTCCGTGTGTGATTGATGTGACCTTATTGTTGAATGAAGAATGACTCATGAAACACTGCAGGGAGACAGCAATCAAACGTATGGAAAATACAATGACGGATCCGACCTTTTCCGAGCCGCTCCTCATAGAAAGGCGTGTTTAATAAAGATGAGGGCGATTGAATTAGCCCCTGCGGATTTATATAGATCGCACATGACACAGAGAGATAGACTTGGATCTTCCTTCTCCTTTTAACGTTACATCAATACATAGCAATCCTGCCACGAGGGTAAAAAAGCCCCTTATCCTTTGTGCCATAGTTCCAAGGCCGCACACAGTGAAAGTGACAGTTGCTATAAAATCAATGTGAAATGCTGATGTGCAAAGCTCCATGTGATAGATAAGAGACTATAAATATGTCCCTTTAAGTAGGTGATAGTCAATGTATTGTATAAGGCTTTTGACAGCAGCCTATGTGCAATTAGTCAAATGTCTAATTGTGATTTTAATTATTGCTCTATTCAATTACAAAAATGTTGTAATCTAAAACATAATTTATTCACTTCTGCTCGTTCTACTGGGCAAAACCTGGAACAAAGCCACTCGTCTAATCTTCAGTGGATGTAGAAACTGTCACAAAATATTACTAACAAAATACATTGTGTCTATATTTCGCTATAGATTCATTTTGACAGTACAGAAGTACCGTATTTTCAGCAGTATAAGTTGCACCAGCCAAAAAATGCATAATAGAGAATAAAAAACATATATAAGTTGCATTTTTGGGGAAAATGTATTTGATAAAATCCAAGACCAAGAACAGACATTTCTTATTCAGATAACTATAGCATAAAGAACATGTAACAAGTTTACCAAAGCATCAGTTTTACTCCAAATCACTAAATCCATTCAATTCTTCTTCCTCTGTGTCACTTCTAAACAACTCCACAAACTCCAGAGGTAGAGGAAGTGCAGATTCTTCTTCTGCGTCTCTTAGAGCCTAGAGCGCCCTCTTGTGGTTGTCAGTGTGAAAATAACAAATATTATCACATATAAGTCGGCCAAAACTATGAAAAACTTCAGGAAAATACGGTATTTGTTATTTGAGATCAATTATGATTTTTACCATTATCGAGCTTAAACCATTGATAACTTGTGACCAGTCCAAACTTTGTAACGTAAAAAGAGCAGAATAGGCAGAAATTGTACTAGCTTTTTTTTTCTTGCTCCTGTCAAATATTCAAAACACGGACTATTTTGACAACATTATCAAAATGCATTAGATAGAACAGAACGTTAATGCTGTCTTATCAGTTTAAATTGAGTTTGTTTTTTGTTGTGGTTTTGCCGTTTCCGTTAAATAAAAAAACACTTCTGCCACTTATCTTACAGAGTAAAGAAGAAAGCTCTTGAGTTGAGTCTTTAGAATAACACTTTATCACACTAGAGATAAGTGTTTTCTCCCCGTAACAAACAAATAATGAAAACAAACCATATGGGCTAGTTTTATCTGCATATAGTGTTGATAAAAAAGTGCTGCTGGGAAAGTGTTGGTGATAACATCGCTCCCAGACACTGACCGACTGATGGCGGTTCATTTGTGGGTCATTGAAAAAGATTTATATTGATTTGATCTGTGCAAAAGTAATTACCCCACAAGTTTGAGAAGGACAAGCAAAGTTATTTTCTCACCAAGCACTGCATTTCTTCCTATACGATGTGATTTACTGAAGGATGTGAGCAGGAAAGTGAAGGGGAAATGGTCTTATACTGTGTTAAGACAATAAATAAACCATCATGTTGGAGGGTTAATGCAAAGAGAGTGCAAAGTTCAGAATTAAGGAGTAATTAATGTCGCACTGATAAATGTAACTGCTGGATGTTTAATTTTGCTGTAACTGAACTGAACGTCGTCATTTTGGCTTCATTGTGGTAAAATTTGGTAAAAATGTGAAATTTGCAGGTCTTTCGAGATCTAAACAAAGGATGAATTAATCAAAAGAATAATCGCTGAATTGATCGATTCTTAATATAATTGTTACCGTATTTTCCGGACTATAAGTCGCACCTTTTTTCATAGTTTTGGCCGGGATGCGATTTATTGTTATATTTATACTCACATACTTCTTTTCCGGTGCGACTTATATGTGATATTATTTGTTATTTTCACACTTACACACTTTTTTCTTCTCTATTATGCATTTTTTGGCTGGTGCGACTTATACTCCGGTGCGACTTATAGTTCGGAAAATACGGTAGTTGCAGCCCATAATGTGCAATGTCAATGATTATAGCCTGGTTAAAAGTAGCTCAAAAAAATTTGCAATTTAAGACAATTTAGAGACTTTTTTGTTTAAATACAAGACAAAAACATTCAACTTGTTACTTTGCACACGTAAAATTTGCTCATCATTTTATTCATGACTGTGTTCTGCAGGTGGAAACTACCGCGGCGTGTTCGCCCTGGGTCTGGTCCAAGGCGAGTGGAAGATGTACGTGAAAGGACCCCTGGATCGAGAGGACAGGAACCTGTACGTCATCAACGTCACCGCGAGCGACGGCTTCTTCGTCTCCCAGGCGACGGTCGAGGTGTCTGTGACGGATACCAACGACAACAGCCCCATCTGCGACCAGGTCAGCAACACGGAAACAATTCAAGGCATCTTTATGTTTACTGCCTTTAGACGGGATGGGACATGTGCAAATGCTGAATTACAAAAAGACGGCAATTCTATCAATTATATTTCTATATTTGATGATTTATACCACATGTCCTACTTCAGACGTTTTTATACTTGTCCGTTGTTGATGACAAGAGTTGATTTTTGAGTTTTTTCAATGTCATTATTATGAAGTCAATAGTTTTATGATTGCAGTGAGGTTAATACGCTTTTAATTTGCGTCTCTTTCAAAAATGATGTTTTATCTTATTTCCTTGTCAAATGAAAGTAAAATAAATATATGTGTCTTTGCTAACAACATCCAAATACAATCCTTTTTGTAATCATTCATTAATCAATTTTAACATTAATAAACTTTTAGGTGACTTTTAATAAATCCAAGACACAAAATGATTACCAAAATCTTAATGAATGTTCTTCAAGATTCAAGATTACCAGTACTTTAACTGTACCAAAGGAAATTTGTCTGGGACACAGATGCTGCCACACACAAAAATAAAGTACACAAAGGACAGACAGTATGACATAGATACTACATACACTGCTTGTCCCAAAAAAAAGTTACCAGATCTGTTGTAGATTAGTTGCTGCTTCTTTTTTAGATGTTTTCTCTGCTCGATGCCAATGATCTGACCCTTCTCAAACACACTGGCATCTGTTCCATGACCACGGGATTCGTCTTTCCACATGGTTGTTTCAGAAATGAGAAGCCACCCACTGCATCAGTCGGGTTTAAATACCGTGTCGCAGCTAAAAGATCATCACCTGCAGCAGTTCTCCAGTAGGAGGCTCGTACCTACTGTATTTGCTTAGTGGAATCCCAGTGCTGACCTTCCTTCGGACAGCCAGTGTAGTTGATTTAGTATGTTTGGCAAGTCCCGATATTGTACATTAAATCAAATCGAAATGGCTTTCCTCGTCTCTTCCAGGCGGTGTACACTGCGTCTGTTTTGGAGGACGTCCCGGTGAACAGTGTGGTCCTGAGGGTCGTGGCGGCGGACGCAGACATGGGCATCAGCGCGTGGATCCAGTACAGTCTCCATGGACCCGGCTCTCAGGACTTCAGCATCAACCCCGACACCGGTAAACACTGCGGTCCAAATTTGGGCTTCCGTAATTAACCAAACACCGCAAGCGCCATCTCTTTATCCGATGAGTTGCATTTCATACGATTAACTATTCGTATTAAAAGAACCTTTACAAATGTATGTTTCAAGGTCGAAATGGAGACCAGAGACGACAGCATCGTAATATTTACTCACCCAGATCTAAAGTAGGAGTAATATTTACTCACCCAGATCTAAAGTAGGACCAAACCAGGATAAACATAGATTAAATAAGGAATAAAATGGAAATAACGTTTGCAAAATTCAATATGAGAGATGTGACAATGACCAAAATATTGTGATATCGTATCGGCAAAAGTCAATCACGATAATGTGTCACAATTAATCAAAGTGCAAGCTCCGAAATGCATTGTTTTGTCGCAGCAAAGAACAGAGAGTACAAAGAACAGAGAGTACAAAGAACAGAGAGTAAAGAAACAAAGTACACAACAGACGTAGACCCTCATACTTGTCATTTCAGCGCAGAAAGTATCAAATTATCACAACAATAAAGACGCACTTATACTTCTTTCACATTCAACAGGTGATATCAAACTGATGGTGAACCTGGATCGAGAGGCGACGCCCGCCTACAGACTGGTTGCCACGGCGACGGACGGCGGCGGCCACTTCTGCACTTCCGACGTGCTGCTGAGCGTGAGCGACGTGAACGACAACCCGCCGCTCTTCACCCTGCCCCACTACGCCGCCAGCGTCTACGAGGACACGGCCCCCAGAGCCCTGCTGACCCGCATACAGGCCATCGACCCAGACCAGGGTGAGGCCGGGGCCCGGGCCACGCGCCGGCTCCAAATGTTATAACCGAGCACTTGTTCATCATCTGGAAAAGTCAAATGTCACTAAAGGAAAATGTTAAATATGGTTCACATCGCAGCAAGCGCCTCTTTAAGTACTTAGACCTAATAATACGTCAATAATTGCCTTATTCAATCTCAGAACTGCCTGATCTAAAGTGTGGATGTCATAGACCATATTTCTAACTATTTATAAGCTGCACATGAGGAAAAAAGATCAGATTTATGCCTGGAATAACATAATAGTTCATAATAGTCATTAGTTCTCATCTTCACTCAAGGTTTTAGTGTATTAACTTGAAATAAATGAACAATGCAATTTTAAAAGCCACTAGTCCCGATTTGGGTTGAAATATAACATTTTAGGGTTACGATTATTGCAAGAAAAAACAACATGATTTAACGATTGTTCACCATTACTGAGATCATGAGCAAACTACAGTGAAATGTTTGATTTTCTTTCATTCCCTTCTATTTATCAAGTTTTTGACCTGCTTAATGAAAAAAATAAATTGTATAAAGTATCCATATAAAAAAGTATCACACTATAGTCCAATAAGGTTTAATTTCTGGTCAACAGATTGAAGTAAAAATACGTAATTTCGCCAATTTGTCACTTTTAGACTTACGATTATATTGTGACCTGAATAATCACAAATATGAATCAACGGAATAATCTTGACATCCCTAGTCTTATTGTTAATAAATTATCCCAGCATATATTCATAGGTTATACTAAAGGGACACTACTGTATGTAAGTTAGGATCTTTTCTCGATGGAAATGTTATTGTTTTGCCTCTTAAATTCCACAAAATGCTGTAAAGTTAAGATATCCACGGAGACAAGGCAATAAAAAACATCTGCAATAAAATGTATTAAAGATAAATAAAATGTTATGGAAGAAAAAGCAGTAACATTTTGAAGAGACACAGGACTTTCAGAGTGCGCCCGAAGACGACACTAAACTTCACCTGTGTCCCGTCCACAGCCGGTCCAGGCCGCACGGTGGTCTACTCTCTGACCGACTCCGCGGAGGACTCCTTTTCCATCGAGAAGTCCTCCGGGATCGTGGTTTTGGAGCGCGTCTTGGATCGCGAGGTGCAGTCGTCCTATCAGATCACAGTGCGGGCGTCGGACCAGGGCACGCCGCGGCCTCTCTCCTCTCTGGTCAACGTCACCATCACCGTGCTGGACATCAACGACAACCCGCCGGTGTTCGAGAGGCGGGACCAGCTGGCCACTGTCCCGGAGGATGTGGGGGTGGGCACCGAGGTCCTGAGGGTCCACGCGGCCAGCAAAGACATCGGCACCAACGCGGAGATCACCTACAGCATCAGGTCCGGCAACGAGCACGGCAAGTTCCACATCCACCCTCTCACAGGTGAGTTCAAACAGCCACAACCAGAAAAACGCACACTTTCAAGCTTTCACTCTTTGTGAATAAGAGTCAGTTTAACAATCATGCAACAAGTTTACCAAAGCATCAGTTTTACCCCAAATCACTAAATCCATTGAATTCTTCTTCCTCTGTGTCACTTCTAAACAACTCCACAAACTTTGCAGGTAGAGGGGTCAGTACTAGATCAGACCCCCGCTGGCTCACGGAAGTCAGAATTCAGAATTGGCTCCAATATGGCGACCCTCTTGGCAGCCCAAAAACACAATAATTAAATGGCGGCCCTTGATACGCTTCAGACATTGGGTTAGGGTTAGCGACGAGAGTGCGGATTTGGACCCAAGAGAGAAAATCATTGCCTGAGCTCTATCAGCGGGACCGGTCTTAGTCGCCGCCATCTGGGGCCAGTAACTTCCGTTTCGGTCGCCGCCATATTGGAATTCTGACTTCCGTGGGCCATCTGGGGTCTAATCTAATGCCAACTGAGGTAGAGGAAGTGCAGATTCTTCTTCTGCGTTACTTAGAGCCTGGATCGCCCTCTTGCAGTTGCCAGTGTGAAAATAACAAATAATATCACATATAAATCACACTGGACTAAAAGTCGTGACTTATAGTCCGGAAAATACGGTACACATTTCATCTCCTCCTCTCAGGTGCGATCCTCGTGGCCCAGCCCCTGGACTACGAGACGTGTCGAGACTACTTCCTGACGGTGGAGGCGCGGGACGGAGGGACGCCGCCCCTGAGCGCCATCACCACGGTGAACATCAACCTGACCGACGTCAACGACAACGCCCCCGTCTTCAGCCGGGACGTGTACTCCACCGTGGTGTCTGAGGACGCGGCCATCGGCGAGGCTGTGGTTCAGGTGAGGGACAAACTCGTGTCTATTTACTTCCTGTAACGCATTATTCAAAGCGATCGTGATGGAGCCTGGGGCCATCCTGCTTTTGTTCACTCATCTTTGTGCCATTGAATTTCAGGGTTGGAAAGTAACAAATTATAGTCACGTTGGCCTAATTTTTTTTTTTGCTTTTAGTGAGACAAACAAATTATACAGAAAAGACAACAAAAATAATAATAATGATAAAATAATAACAATACGATTTTAAAATGATAAAAATAAAACGCGGCCTTTTTTATTAGGCCCGAGCGCCACAAGCTGGCGAGAGGCCTATTAATCTCGTAAGGCCGTGCGAAGCACGGCTGCGAAAGTGCACACGTAGTGCGCACGAAATCAAGCGCGAAGCGCTCGCCCACTTCCAAACACTCACTAACGCACTCCTTCACTCACGCACGCCCCGTGCATACTAATTAGTAGTAGGAAAATGGAATATTACCGTTGTAAACGGGCGAAGCCCGTGCAAAAGTGCGCACTAAACGAGCACTTTACATTGGGATCCCCATATAAAGCACTCATTTGCGCTAAGTAGCTCACGAATACGTTCCCCATCTCTTGCATGTTCCGTGCATATAAGCATGTAATGCAAAATTTAACATTATTACTGTATAGAGGGCCAAAATTATCAAAAGTACCCGTCAGTGACCAGGGACCCACACCATGAGGTAGGAAAGCGCGAGCGCTTTCCGAAAATGTATAGTTTATGATATTTGAAAAATGGGAAACATTGTTTTCGCATCGGAATATTCTTCTTCTTCTTCTTCTTCTCGGGACCAACCCCCCTATTTTTCACCCAGTGAACATTGACGAAAAGTCACAAAAATTTACACACTTCTAAAAATCGTGCCTCCTTACATTCTGGCTAGCTCCCTTTTCTAAAATTTAAAAAATTGGCGCCTCAGCGCCCTCAAATGTACCAAAAATGCTTTAAAGATAGAAAATGACCCAAAAAAAATCTTATCGTAGAATCATGAAATTTGGCGCAGAGGTAGATGGTGACAAGAGAAGTAAAAAATATTATTATGGCAACGCCGTCCGCCCAACCAAATGTTGGCCATATTGGTTCAAAAATGGCTAATTATGACTTGGGAGTTTTTCCAAACGTCTTACTTTTACGAACTCCTCCCAGGGCGTTGGCCCTAAAAAGCTGAAATTTGGTGAAAATGCTACTGAGGAGTGGGACATCAAAAGTTATCCAAATTACATTGATACCTGTCACGGTCTCTGTGCGGCGAAGCCACAAACTGTAGCTAGAATTTTAGAAATCTCCCATATTTAAAATTTCTGCCGTTTGCGCAGATAAAGTCCGAATTGCGTCAAATTAGAATCAGTTGTTAAACTCTTTGCCCTAAACCTACTTGAAGTGAAATAAATTTATTTGGCGCCACAGCGCCTCCTACAGATTTTATATGGAGGTTAAACCTCAGCCTCCACCAAAGGATTCAGCTCCAGCTGCTCCACATTCACCTCCACCGCCTCCAGCAAAGGAACAATCTTCAAAGGCCTTGGACCCATCTGTGACAAGCCCAACAACATCCCTGTCATCGCCCCTGCCTTCACACCAGCCCTGGGTTCCCCCTGCAACATCTACTCCCACTAAAGATTCATCATTCTCCTTCTCATCTCCACTCTCACCCATGGGCCTTCCCAGCCATTTTGAAAGTCTGATCAAATCAGGCATTAAGATGGCTCCACTCACGCCCAATATAGCAAGGGCTATGCCGACTACACCAACAAAAGCCCCACCACCCATCCCCCCTCGCCTCTCACCTGGTCCCAAACTCTCCTTGGCTACAAAAGCCCCACCACCCATCCAACCTCGCCTTTTACCTGGTATCTCCCATAGCTAGGATGCACTGGGTCTCAGCGTTGCCGGGACTTATTGTCACATTAAAAATCAAACCAACCCGGGGCCCTATGTAAAAAGAGCCCACCCTAGTGCTATTTCTGTAGTCACATCATCACACAGATGGAAAAACAAAATGCGAGTCAGGCCCAATCTGAGAAATGTGATTCATATTCCCTGTGAAAAGATAAAGCCCAGTCTCACTGAAACTAGTCTGAAACTTGCTGTGCTAAATGTCAGATCCTTATGTAACAAATCTCTCTTAATTAATAATTTTATTTCTTCTTATAATCTTGATTTTATGTTTTTAACTGAAACATGACTTGACAAAAACACAGGAAATGTAGTTCTGATAGAATCTGCTCCACCAACTTTAAGTTTGAATCTGAAACACGAGAAAACAAAAAAGGGGGTGGAGTCTGTGCTGTCTTTAGAGATGAAATAATTACCCGCAGGTTGTCTTTTGGGGTGTTTTCATCATTTGAGTATGTATCCTTTAAAATGGAGCTAAAACGGTCTCCATCCATTCTCTTCATTGTTTTATACAAGCCTCCCCAGCACTGCCAAAGTTTTATTGATGATTTTACTGAGATGCTTTCAGTCATATGCACAGACTTTGATGGTTTGGTCATTACAGGTGATTTCAACGTGCATGTTGATAATATTTGTGACAGAAACGCTAAAGAGCTTGATGCTGTCCTTGAAACCTTCAGTCTTACTCAGCATGTGAGAGGCCCCACCCACAGCAAAGGACACACTCTAGATCTCATAATTACAAAGGGGGTAAATATTTCAAACGTTAATGTGATCGATGTTGCTCTGTCTGATCATTTCTGTGTCTTCTTTGACCTGTCTGTTTCTCCCCAACCTCCGGTTGGTCCTGCAGTTGTTCAGAGG
Source organism: Eucyclogobius newberryi (assembly GCF_026437365.1). Lineage (NCBI taxonomy): Eukaryota > Metazoa > Chordata > Actinopteri > Gobiiformes > Gobiidae > Eucyclogobius > Eucyclogobius newberryi. Next base: position 33,444,938 of record NW_027315724.1, read on the forward strand.
AGACACATAAGTGATGGCACAGGTGCACTGTTTATGGAAATGATAAACTTTGAAAATGTCTCATGTTCTAATGTAAATGATTTGTTGAACTCTGTTACATCTAGTGTTTTGAATGTTCTGGACACCATCGCCCCTATAAAGGCTAAAATGGTTAAAAATAAGCAGAAGGCGCCGTGGAGAAATGATGATTCGGTCAGGGCACAGAAAAGGGAGTGCCGCAGGGCCGAACGGAAATGGCGCAAGTCAAAGCTCCAGGTTCAAAAAGAGATTTACAAAGAAAAGCTGAACATGTACAACCTAATCTTATGTAGAACTAGGGAAAGATATTTTTCTGAAATAATTGGAAGCTGCAGTAACAACTCGCGCGTCCTGTTTGCCACAGTAAACAGATTAACAAACCCTCCAGCTCAGCTGCCGTTAGAACTCATTTCCACATCCAAGTGTAATGAGTTTGCATTATTCTTTAATGACAAAGTTCAGGGCATTAAAAATGCTATAAATCCCACAATGCAAAAAATTACCCTAAAACCACCAAGACACTTAGAGCTAACTCACTTTGCACCAGTAACTGACAAAACTGTCCATGAGATCATCACCAGTCTGAGTGCATCTACATGCTGCCTTGATGTGTTACCCACCAGATTTCTAAAGTCTGTGCTGAACAGTTTGTTAGCACCATTCACTCACATAGTTAACGTGTCGCTTCAATCTGGAACATTCCCAATGTCTTTGAAAACTGCGGTCATAAAGCCTCTCCTAAAGAAGAGCAGTCTTGATGCCGCAGTACTGAGTCATTACCGGCCCATCTCTAATCTGCCATTTTTGGGCAAAGTCCTTGAAAAGGTTGTTTACCAACAGCTCACAGATTTCCTCTTAATAAACAACTCATTTGATGTTTTTCAGTCAGGTTTTAGACCTCATCACAGCACTGAGACTGCTCTTGTCAAGGTGACAAATGACATCCGCCTGAACACTGACACGGGCAAAGCCTCAGTCTTAATTCTGTTAGATCTGAGTGCTGCTTTTGACACTGTCGATCATGGGATCCTCTTACAGAGACTAGAGGACTGGGTGGGCATCACTGGCACTGCCCTAAACTGGTTAAGGTCCTATCTGGAAGACAGGAAGTACTTTGTTGAAATTGGTAGCTGTGTCTCAGACCACATGACCCTGACCTGTGGAGTGCCCTAAGGGTCAGTCCTGGGTCCCCTTCTGTTCAACCTCTACATGCTGCCGTTAGGTCAGTTGATACGCAGTGAAAATGTGTCCTATCACAATTATGCAGACGACACTCAGATCTATGTTTCACTATCGGCAGGTGACTATGGACCAGTAGATTCACTCTGTCACTGCATCCAACAGATCAGTTTGTGGATGCAAAACAACTTTCTCCAGCTGAACTCAGACAAGACTGAAATAATCGTTTTTGGCCCACAGAAACAAAGAGAAAGTGTTAGCGGTCACCTCCAGAGTCTCGCTCTAAAACCTACAAACCAAATTAGAAATCTGGGGGTAATAATGGACTCAGACGTGAACTTTAATAGCCACGTCAAATCAATAACATCAGCAGCTTTTTACCATCTAAAAAACATTGCCAAAATCAAAAATATAGTGTCAAAACCAGATTTAGAGAGACTTATCCATGCGTTTGTCTCCAGTAGATTAGACTACTGTAACGGCCTGCTCACTGGCCTCTCCAAACGAGTTGTAAAACAGCTGCAGTACATCCAGAACGCTGCTGCTCGGGTCCTGACTAGAACCAGGAAGTATGAGCACATTAGTCCTGTTCTCAGGTCTCTGCACTGGCTCCCTGTGGCTCAGAGAAGAGACTTTAAAGCAGCTCTGCTTGTGTACAAGTCTCTCCATGGCCTAGCACCAAAGTACATCTTGGATATGTTAGTGCCATATGAACCATCTCGGACTCTGAGGACCTCAGGGACCGGCCTCCTGCTGGTGCCCAGAGTCAGGACAAAACATGGGGAATCTGTGTTTCAGTTTTATGCAGCTAAAATCTGGAACAGTCTTCCTGAAGATGTGAGACAAGCTTCAACTCTGACAATGTTCAAATCTAAGCTAAAAACAGTTTTGTTTAGCTGCGCATATGACTGAAAGGATTTTTTCTTTGCACTCTTCTCTTTTGTTTGTGATTTTATTAGTTTAGAAAATCAGTTGGATTGATAATTTTTAATTTAGTTAATTTTATTGTATTTCTGTTTCTGTAATTTCTTTGTGATTTGAATGCATTTTTCCTGCTGTGAAGCACTTTGAATTGCCTTGTGTATGAAATGTGCTCTACAAATAAACTTGCCTTGCCTTGCCTTGCCTAAATGTTGAGTTTTCCGAAATTTGACACAAAACTCAATTTTGGCATTCCCATCAAAAAAGTCAATGAGACCCATGTCATAATTGTTATGGCGTTGCCGTAACGATGACCGAAACCTTCCATGTTATTCCAATGGGGAAATCGCCAGAACATGTATACACTTTAGACTTTCACGAACTCCTCCCAGGGCGTTACCCTATTAACCTGAAATTTGGTGAGACTCATCTTCAGGGGTGGACCATCAAAAGTTATCCACATTTTTATTCTAAGAGTCACGGTGTCTGTGCGGCAAAGCCGCACATTTTGCCAAGAATTCAAAATAAAATAGCTTTTTCTTGGTAAAACAAAGGGGAGAAGATGTGACAGCGTCACAGATTCAGCAGTAGGCGTACTAAAAGGACAATTGGGGCGCGTTATATTTTTTATTGTTATTTTCTGTTTTTTTGGAGCGATTTTACTTGTAATTGAGTACAATTCTAGCATGTAATTGTTCATTTTAAATCATAAGAGTTACTGAGACAGTCTGCTGTATCTCTACTTCTTTCCAAAACTCCAAATACACATACAGCACAACATCTGCGCTCTGATGTACTACAGGTCAAAGAATACTTGGATTGCTAACCCTAAACCTAACAAGATTCAGTTTTACACAGTTTGATTAAAAGCTAATCTAAAATGCTGCGTTATTGCATTTAAAAGTATCTAGTATGTTTAATGTCTAGTACAGGTACAAAAAAAAAGTCCTTCTATTTGTAATTGAGTACATCTTTAGCCATGTACATGTACTTTTACTTGAGTACACATTTTCAATCATCTCTCCACGACAGTTGAATTTCTAAAGCGAGCTCCTGGACTAATTGATAGAGTCAGACATCTGGCCGATGCTAGAATATGAGCCAGTTTACCTGTAAAAAACCTTTCAAAAAATGCAGTTAAAACGTCATTTATTTCCCGACTCACAGTGGGACCAGCCGCGCAAATAACCCAAATTGGCAAGTGGATTTGTAAGACGTCGGTTCTTTCACCAAAACCTCGGCTGTGACTAAAATATCTTTAGTCTCGACGCCGAAGTCCCACTCGTAAACCGCCCAGGTGTCTGTTACCGTGGAAACACAGGTGGGCAGCGACAGTGCTGGAACGGAGCGCGATCTGTTTTACAGTTTATGAAGAAACAAAAGGCGGAGAGGAGCTGTCGGAACAGGTGGATCTGGCATTAGGGTTCAGGAGAGAGGCGCCGGAGGGAAATGGAAAATACTGGAACACGTCTGATTTTGAATGTGTTTTTGACATGGAAGAGCCCAAAACTAGAGCTGGAAATGGCTGACGCGAGACACAGCGAAACACAACACCTTTTTTAAGAAGTGGAAAGCCGCTCATTTGAATTCAATTTACTGCTTCTTCAAAAATACTATTAGCAGTGCACTTAGAACCGCTCCCACAATTACTTATACAGTTGTCACTAATAAGGCGTTGTTAGGGGTTGTAGTACTGCTGCTACTGCTCTAGAACTACAAGTAAGTTTTAACAGTACTATTACTTCCACTGCTGCCACCACCAACAAAACCCTCACTCAGAGACTATTAAATATGAACACTGCTTTCTCAAATGTGAGTCACAGAAAAGGATCACACGGTTCATCAAAATGCTCAGGAGTGACGTGTTAGGCTAGTTACGCACACAGCCCGGCACTGATATAAACCTTCTATCTGTTCTGTTACTTTTAATGAGGCGGGAAAATGAAAAACATGGAGATTTTGCTGTTTGTCGACAGCGCAGTTAAATGGTTGCTTTGTATGTTTGCTACATTTGGCAACGAGGAGTCCACTGTAGGATTTGTGGAGCTTTGTTGTTGTTGTTGTTGTTGTTGTTGTTGTTGGATGCCAAAACTACCAATCGCGTGTTCTGTTACTGTCCTGTTGCTATTGCCAACCGTGAACTTTAGAGCGTGTTGTATTTGGGCCTCAAAACTCCTGCCATGGACACAATGCATGGATACCTTTTGGAATGTACTTGGCAGCAGGATAAAAGGTCAAGGACTGGACAGACATTATAACAGACTTTAGAAAAATGGAAAAACTAACATTTGGAGTTAATTTGGAAATTCTACCAACTGTGGACCAACTGGGACTTTTATTTTAATTCATATTTTTCATGATTATGTTTATTTTGTTGGTTTGGTTTGGTTCTGTTCCGTCTGCTATGTGTTTTATGTTTTTAACTTAAATTTGATGAATAAAAAAATAAATGTTTGAGCCTAAAACATATATTTTCAGTTAAAGTGTGTAATATTTCTGTAGATGAAAGTAAAAAAACTATTGTGATTCAACATTTCTGGGAGTATTTGTCCAGTGTGTGCCGTTAAATCCAATGTTAAATGTGTTTAAAGCGGCTCTGATGTCACTCACATGTGCCTGAGTTACATCACATTATGTTCCACTGAGACATTTGGAAACACGACAGAACTTATACACTTTTAAGGGGTTTGGAGTAGAAAATCATAAATTGGAGTAAATGTTGTTTTCCAGATCTAAATAAAGGATTTCCTTAAGGTCCTCTGCGGGTTACGTGTTGGACGCTCCTTTCTAAGTGATATATTAACACTCTAAGGTGAGATTTGTGTGTGTTTGCAGCTGGCGGCTGAGGACGTGGACAGCCAGATGAACGGGGCGGTGCTCTACTCCATTGTGAGCGGAGACAGGGAAAACCATTTCTTCATCGATCTGCTCAGCGGAGTCATCAAAGTCAACAAGCAGCTGGACCGAGAGACCGTAAGCTCACTTCGACCACCTCTTGATCGACTAGGTCTCAAACGCCTCCATTCTTTGTCCACAACTAAGGGCCAATTTAAAGTAGAAGTCACTGTTTGGCTTTCGACTGTGATCGGTTTGAGCGTGTGTTTGTGCGTGGTGGTGTTGTTGTGGTAGTGTTTGTGCGTTTTGTGGTAGTGTTTGTACGTGTTGTGGTAATGTTTGTGCAGGGTGTTGTTGTTGTTGTAGTGTTTGTGCGTGTTGTTGTTGTGGTAGTGTTTGTGCGTGTTGTTGTTGTGGTAGTGTTTGTGCGTGTTGTTGTTGTGGTAGTGTTTGTGCGTGTTGTGGTAGTGTTTGTGCGTGGTGGTGGTGGTGGTGGTGTTGTTGTTGTAGTGTTTGTGCGTGTTGTTGTTGTGGTAGTGTTTGTGCGTGTTGTTGTTGTTGTTGTTGTGGTAGTGTTTGTGCGTTTTGTGGTAGTGTTTGTGCGTGTTGTGGTAATGTTTGTACGTGTTGTGGTAATGTTTGTGCAGGGTGTTGTTGTTGTTGTTGTAGTGTTTGTGCGTGTTGTTGTTGTGGTAGTGTTTGTGCGTGTGTTTGTGCGTGTTGTGGTAATGTTTGTGCATGGTGTTGTTGTTGTTGTTGTAGTGTTTGTGCGTGTTGTTGTTGTGGTAGTGTTTGTACGTGTTGTGGTAATGTTTGTGCAGGGTGTTGTTGTTGTTGTTGTAGTGTTTGTGCGTGTTGTTGTTGTGGTAGTGTTTGTACGTGTTGTGGTAATGTTTGTGCATGGTGTTGTTGTTGTAGTGTTTGTGCGTGTTGTTGTTGTGGTAGTGTTTGTACGTGTTGTGGTAATGTTTGTGCAGGGTGTTGTTGTTGTTGTTGTAGTGTTTGTGCGTGTTGTTGTTGTGGTAGTGTTTGTGCGTGTGTTTGTACGTGTTGTGGTAATGTTTGTACGTGTTGTGGTAATGTTTGTGCGTGTTGTGGTAATGTTTGTGCGTGTTGTTGTTGTGGTAATGTTTGTGCGTGTTGTGGTAATGTTTGTACGTGTTGTGGTAATGTTTGTGCAGGGTGTTGTTGTTGTTGTTGTAGTGTTTGTGCGTGTTGTTGTTGTGGTAGTGTTTGTGCGTGTGTTTGTGCGTGTTGTGGTAATGTTTGTGCATGGTGTTGTTGTTGTTGTTGTAGTGTTTGTGCGTGTTGTTGTTGTGGTAGTGTTTGTACGTGTTGTGGTAATGTTTGTGCAGGGTGTTGTTGTTGTTGTTGTAGTGTTTGTGCGTGTTGTTGTTGTGGTAGTGTTTGTGCGTGTGTTTGTACGTGTTGTGGTAATGTTTGTACGTGTTGTGGTAATGTTTGTACGTGTTGTGGTAATGTTTGTGCGTGTTGTGGTAATGTTTGTGCGTGTTGTGGTAATGTTTGTACGTGTTGTGGTAATGTTTGTGCGTGTTGTGGTAATGTTTGTGCGTGTTGTTGTTGTGGTAATGTTTGTGCGTGTTGTGGTAATGTTTGTGCGTGTTGTCGTTGTCGTGGTAATGTTTGTACGTGTTGTGGTAATGTTTGTGCGTGTTGTGGTAATGTTTGTGCGTGTTGTGGTAATGTTTGTGCGTGTTGTCGTTGTGGTGGTAATGTTTGTACGTGTTGTGGTAATGTTTGTGCGGGTTGTGGTAATGTTTGTGCGTGTTGTGGTAATGTTTGTACGTGTTGTGGTAATGTTTGTACGTGTTGTGGTAATGTTTGTACGTGTTGTTGTTGTTGTGGTAATGTTTGTGCGTGTTGTGGTAATGTTTGTACGTGTTGTGGTAATGTTTGTACGTGTTGTGGTAATGTTTGTGCAGGGTGTTGTTGTTGTTGTTGTAGTGTTTGTGCGTGTTGTTGTTGTGGTAATGTTTGTGCGTGTTGTTGTTGTGGTAATGTTTGTGCGTGTTGTGGTAATGTTTGTGCGTGTTGTGGTAATGTTTGTGCGTGTTGTGGTAATGTTTGTGCGTGTTGTCGTTGTGGTGGTAATGTTTGTACGTGTTGTGGTAATGTTTGTGCGTGTTGTGGTAATGTTTGTACGTGTTGTGGTAATGTTTGTACGTGTTGTGGTAATGTTTGTACGTGTTGTTGTTGTTGTGGTAATGTTTGTGCGTGTTGTAGTAATGTTTGTACGTGTTGTGGTAATGTTTGTACGTGTTGTTGTTGTTGTGGTAATGTTTGTGCGTGTTGTGGTAATGTTTGTACGTGTTGTGGTAATGTTTGTACGTGTTGTTGTTGTTGTGGTAATGTTTGTACGTGTTGTGGTAATGTTTGTACGTGTTGTGGTAATGTTTGTACGTGTTGTTGTTGTTGTGGTAATGTTTGTGCGTGTTGTGGTAATGTTTGTACGTGTTGTGGTAATGTTTGTACGTGTTGTTGTTGTTGTGGTAATGTTTGTGCGTGTTGTGGTAACTTATAGTCTGGGAAATACGGTAATTGAGACTGAATTGAATGAGTTCACTGTTTTGTTGTACCCACATTAATAGCTGAGGGTTCATAGTAGATTAGGCATTTTGTCTGGGGAATTTCAGTAAGTTTCCAGTGTCCAATGTTGTATTCTTTTTTGTAGCAAAGAAATCCAAGTAAAAGTTGTGCTCTCGATGCAGCTACATTTGATTATTCGCCCCATACGTCTTGATAAGCGCGCGGCTAAACTAATAAGACTTAGGACAACAGTTTGAACGCGTCGTCTGGGTGTTGTTTTTCCAAATGGTGATTACACATTTCGGTCACTTAATTTGATTAGACGAAGGAGAGTTTAGGGCTCATTAGTGCCAAAGCGATAGTATTTTTTCGTCTTTTCTTTTTTTCTGCACGAGTCCCGTTCGCCGACAGCCTTTGGACACGGCTCCCTCTGCGCTAATGCTAATGAGCGTCAGCTGCTATAATCTGCGCTTACATTTGTCGTTTGGCAAAGACACGGTGGCGGCGGCGGCTGCGACCTGGCGCGAATTAGCCGGCTTCACCTGGAGGCTCGGCACGCATTAACATTCCAGACGCGGAGAGGAAGAGCGCGAGAGGCTTGGAAAATGTACATTTGACTAAACAAACAGGCTAATCCTAATGCTGTTATATGCGGCGTCATAGTCAAAGCTGCTCGGTGTAGTAAAAGTACCGGTAAGTGTAATACAAATGGAGCATGTGCGACACACGGATTAGGGTTTGTCTCGTTTTGGGATGTCACGATGTTGTCGGGTTAATATTTAGGTCATAATATTATCGAGAGAACCAAAAAATAATTATTATTGTGACAGTTTTAAATGCAAAATTAAGCATTTTTTGGTTGAATATACAGCCCAAATAAGAGACCTAAATGTAAAGAACTTTATTTTATCTGTCACTAAAACTTGAGGGACAGTAGCATGTCAGACCACGAGAATGAAAGAAAATGAAATATTTCACTGTTATTTGGTCTATTATTGTGAAAAAATTGTTGATGTTTTTTTTATCTCAGAATAATAGTATGTCTATCTAGTATGTCTGTCTTATGACGGACAGTTACTCTAATTTGAAGAGGCTTACTCCCCATCCTATAATTTGGAATATTCCCATATAATATCAGATATATTGTAAATACAACATATATCTTTGTACAGAAGTGAATAATGCTATTGTCTTCTAGCATTTTCTACTGTAATCTACGTGTATATCATTTTATTTAACGGTCCAATCCAGCATTTTCTTACAAATGTGTGTTTTTATTGCTTGAGAACACCTCGTAAACATAATTTCTTACTGTTAGCGGTGTCGCCTCTCCACAGCTCTGACCTGTAACTTCCTCAACCTTTGATGCTAAAGCAATGACATGGTGGCAGACCCAGAAATGTTCTATAAAACCCTGTTAAGTGGGTCGGTTTGAGTCTTTTATTGTTAAGGTCTTTTATTGATTTTTGTTTTAGTCTTTTATTGATTTTCTTTCTTTCTTTCTTTCTTTTTTTAGTTTGTATTGATTTTCTGTTCTTTCTTTTTTGAGTCTTTTCTATTTCCTTTTTTTTTTAGTATTTTATGGATTTTTTTTTTTTTTTAATTGACTTTTACTTTCTTTTTTAGTCTTTCATTGGGTGTCTTTTATAGATTTTCTTCTTTCTTTCTTCTTTTTTTCTATCTTGAGTCTTACTGATTTTCTTTTTGTTTGTTTTTTTCAGTCTTTTATTGATTGTCTTTCATTGATTTCCATGTTCACGCTGTACTATAACACATGTTTCCCAGCGCGTGCTGAATCGACACATCATAACGTAATGAACGATGCTCTACTTTCTGCTCTATCCCATTCTCTTTGATGTGGGTCTTTTGACTTTCAATTTGTTTCATGAATTTCCAAAGAGCACAAATCAGTCCAAAACCTCGTTATTATCGAAAAACCCAGTCAGTTTACCCGTCTAAATGCTGCAGTCCTCAGAATAGCGTTCACGTACTGTGTATACTGGAGTGCGCGTTCAGCCGAGCCTCGTATCTTCAGAAAGGGTCGACGGAGATGATAAAATATTCATGAGCGAGAGCCGGGATCAAAGCCTGAGCGAGCGCCGGGGCTGTGGGGTTACCGCGGCTCCTTCACTCACTGACGACAGCTTCTACTGTACTCTGCATTGCACATTAGGATGATTGTGAAACGAAATAATGGCTACGTTTGCGCTCATTTATTTACACCAAAGAGCAGTGAAAACCACAATTGTGCTTCATTCACATTGTCTGATATCACCATTCCTCAAGCGTGGGAATATGGTATCATTTAGAAAGTTTACTTTGACATGAGGCCTTAGTTATTTTATTACTTGGATTACGGATCCGCCGCACTTAGATTATTGATTTATACAATATAAATAATTTTTTTTTATTTATATATATAAAGTACCGCTGACAAAGCAAAATAGCATTAAATTGAATGTAAAAAGCGGTATTAAGTCAAAAGACGAGCGCATGAGGCAATTTCTCGCCAAACTCCTGCGGAAGTCTGTGACGGAACGGGTCAGTCCCCTGGGGAGAGCGCGCGCCCGACTCTCTGTCTGCTGCGCGCCTTTATATCCAAATACACATTTTAAACCCGTTTACCACATTTTCTTCAGCGCGTTTTGCCGTGACTGGGTGGGTGGGGGAGGGTGCACACATAAGCGTCAGTTCTGTCTGTCTAAAACATGCTAAATCTACTGTTACGCTCCTGCGCGCCCTGTGTTTAAGATAAGATATTCCTTTATTGTCCCACATGGGGAAATTTCATTGGTGCAACGCAGGTAGATACAGAGGTAGATACAGAAGAACAGATCACTTATAGGAAGTCTGAAAAACACTTTCAGTAGAAGATCTCCTATAAATAAATAAAAACTCCCATAGACAAATAAATAAATAAATACCATTGCATGTGATCACGACAGTAATTGCACATGAATATGTGTCACGACAGCACATAGATTGCACATGAATTTCACAGTAATGGCACATGAATTGCACATGAATTCCAACAGCAATTGCACATACGACAGAATTGCACATCAGTATTAGGTTAGGTCAGTATTGCGACGGGATAACGTGGCGATCTCCGGGTAAGACGACAGTTCTCTGCAGTTTCATGAGTTCTTCCTTTGTGTAAACGCGGTACGGCGCCGGCCGGGGGGCGGGGCCGGAGCCGGGGGGCGGGGCCGGAGCCGGGGGGCGGGGCCGGAGCCGGGGGGCGGGGCCGGAGCCGGGGGACTCAGAGCCAAAACACATCGCAACGACACGACGAAAACACTCAATCCAGCCGAATAAAGTCAATACAAGTTAATTTAAAGCAATTCCAGTGCGTGTCCCGATCGTTCGTGAAGTTCCTCTTTCATATAAACGTGTATATAAACGTGTACCGACGACACGCCGTACTTTAGCGCGGCCGGAGGGCGCGGGGGGGGGGCTGGTGGGCTCGCTCGGAGCTAGCTCACGTCACAACAACACAACGAACGCAACGAAAAACGCTCAAATCCAGCCGAAAAAAGTCAAAAACAGTTGAATTAAAAAACTATTCCAGCGCGTGTCCCTATCGTACAGTAAAATAGAAAAAATATACTAACTATATTTACAAAATATAGGAGATAAAGCACAATAAGGATTCCCCCGGAGGAGTTAGAGGAAGTGTCTGGGGAGAAGGAAGTCTGGGAGTCCCTGCTCAGACTGCTGCCCCCGCGACCCGGCCCCGGATAAAGCGGCAGAAGATGGATGGATGGATGGAAGTGTGAGAAAGAAGAGAGAGCGTTTACACCGGGCTGCCAGCTGTAAAGGTGGCGCATTCAAACGAACACTTCACACTTTTTTCACAGCAGCGGGACAAACCGTTCTCAGACGTCTTTTTCGTCCACAAACGCACAAAGCCTGTTTAAAAAAGAAAGAAAAGTCAGTGTTTTACGCTAAACTTGGTCCAAGTTTGTCTGTCACCTTCGGCGTGTGCCCAAACCACAACGCCGCCGTCTGATTGGTCCAGCCTCCGAGTCAGAAAAGACACATTTGCTGAGAAATCTAAATAAATCTTGACTATTCTTCTTGACAAACATATATTTTGGCAGCAGGTCAACATCAATAAACGAGCCGAGCGCTGTTTACCATAAGCCCCGACCGCCTTCCCGACGCGGACGCTAATAAATAACGGTTCTTCGGAGGCTTTAGCTCTGCGCGGGAAAACAAAAAAAACGGAGCCGCCACGTTTAAGTGCACGGCGACGCCCGCGCGCACTCCCCCCGCGCGCTCCCCTCGCTGCAGGGTATTTTCCGTCGGAGCTTATTGCTTTATGAAACAGAGAGTTAATGAAGCTCGCCAGGAAACGGCACAACAACAAAATAAAACGGGAGCAGCGAGTGTGGAGGAGCCGGGATACACCTCACTGTAAACAAGGGTGACCTAGAAATACATGAAGGGGAAGCGTTATATCTATACTAAGGCTGATTATAATGTGTTTTGCCATGTTATTGTGCAGTAATTGAGTGCAGTATTGTATATGTTTGCATAGGTAAAGATTGAGATCCTATGGAATAAAAGACTTCTGGGAGGAATCTGCTATGTTTCTGCTGTTGGGTGAATACTGAATACGTCTAATACATCATAGCATAAGAATACTTCAAACTAACCATTTATTACATTTATAAAAAAAGTATTTACTGTGATTAGAACTGGGAAATAGTTGTAATTTGATGAGAAAATACTGTGTAGTTGTCTGTGGTAGAAGAAAACAAAGTAAAGTAAAGTAAAATTTGACAGTGAATACTTTTACTTCACTACATTTAAAAGCAGGAATCTGTACTTTCTACTCTACTACATGAAAAGAACTGAAAAGTAAAACAAACTTTTTATATGGTTGGACTTCCAAGTTCTGGCCTTGAGCAAAGAATAATATACAGAAAAGAAACATTGTTTAATAAAAACCTTTTACTCTAAAAGTAAAATGTTGTGTACATTAATACTTTTAATCAAGTACATTTTTACATGTGATACTTTTATTTGAGTAAATGTTTTCTCCTGTATCTGTACTTTTACTCAAGTAACAATATGCAGTACTTCAACCACTGGGTCAAATGCACAGAATGAATTTCACTAGAGGAAGAGTCGACCTTTTCAAACTTTATACAAATACTCATTAACATGTACATTTTAAAGCAGTAGTCATGTATTTTAGACATGTTTGAGCCATTACTTCATGTGTGTCAAACGCCGTCCGTGTCCGGGGGTTTGTTTGTCCTTGATAGGGTGAGAGTAGTTTGATTAATACAACATCTTACGTATCTTTATTGAAATACCTTCACCCATAAGTTTAGACCAGTATCGAGTATCAGTATCGATACACCAAAAGTATGCAAAATATTAGGATATTGCCCGTTTAGTCGACCGCTTTTTGAAAAATGATATGATTTGGTTATTTTAGAAGCAGAAATGAGTCAAAATAAGTCGAAATTCAATCTGTTCCTGTGGTACAGCTTCCTTGGCAACATTATACTTTTACGCATTGAAAAGATGTAATATTTTGTTCTTAAATCACAGCAACTTGTGCAATTTTTTGTTTTTATCATTCTGAAACCCATGGACACTCCAAAAAAGTAAAGTGCTTTTAGCTGTATGTTTATGTCACATTTTTGATTTCAGAAAGCCGTTTGTCTCGTCACGTTCTTGTTTTTAAATTGTGGACATTGTGAAGTGAAGAACATTGTGCAAAAGGGAAAGAGGACGGTGGTTACGAGGGAATTGACGAGGCGATTGTTGGTCAAAGATGTGCAAATTCCCTTTAAAATGCAAATATAAGTGCTAAAGTCCAACTGCAGATCTTATACAAGTACAAACGAACAGACATCAACACTGTCTGATCATTACAAGATTAGATAATTTCATAAAGCAGCGTCTTATCAATCTCACTGCCCTTTTGTGATGTTCTGAGTACATGTTGCAAACTGTGGGCTGCGCTGTGACAAATGCTCCTTTAGCGCCCTCTTCTGGACAGTCGCTTTACTTCTACACTTGTGCCCTGTGCTCTGTGATGCTCCATCAACACAAAGTCCATGACTTTTTAGCTGACTTATGTGGCCGTTGTCCTCCGTAGGCCCCCACTTACACTCTGGCGGTGCGGGCCCTGGACAGCGGAGCCCCTCCTCTGTCGTCCACGGTAACGGTGACCATCGACATCTCGGACATCAACGACAACGCTCCCGCTTTCTCTCCGGCCAATGTCACGGCGGTCATACAGGTAACGCACACACAAGATCAACTGTGTACGTAATGTTTGAGCAATACTTACAACAATTATAATATTACATTTACCATCAAGTATCACATCTGTCTAGGGATGTTTCAGGAATAGTTTTCAAATGGAAATCAATCAAAAAACAATCACAAAACGTTAACAAAAGTATTTGTTTTGTTTTCTATTTTTAATACATTTGCAAAGAGTTCAAACAACCTTCTTTCACGTTGTCTTTGTGGGGTATTTTGTGTAGACTTTTGAGGCAAATATTGAATTGAATCCATTTCGTAATAAGGCATTAACAGAACAAATGTGTTTCTCAGGAGAACAAGCCGATTGGCACCAGTATCATTCAGCTCTCTGTGGTGGACCTGGACTCCTCCCACAACGGCCCGCCCTTTGACTTCCACATCCTGTCGGGGAACGAGGGGGGCAAGTTCGCCCTGGAGAGAGACGGGACGCTCACGGCCAATCACGTGTTCAGGAGGGACCTGGCAACCGAGTACGTGCTGCAGATCAAGGTAAACGGACATTCTGCTTTTGTACATGACAGATTAATACTGAAAGCACTATAAATACTGTATAAATACTGTATGCAGTATAAATACTGTATAAATACTGTATGCAGTATAATTACTGTATAAAAACTGTATGCAGTATAAGCTTTAAGTCCTTGTATCATTATGTCTTTATCATAAAAGGTTTCTTCTAGTGAGTATACATTATTTAGAATCTTATAAGAAGAAAATGTACTTTCATATAAATACATTTTCATATACAAGATAACTGACTACGAGGCCCGTATGTATCCAGGCAACTAAAATAATTACACATTTACTTGTGTAATGAACATGTATTTTATGCAAATTTACAAGAACCCCATTCACGGAAAGTATTTATTCTGTACCACTAACTGCAGTACACAGTTAATAAAATATCACAGTTATTTATATTCATTGACTTTAAATCTATTGCCAGAATGATGTGGTTTTATTGATACAAAATAACCACCATTGAAGTCATATTATTGTAATAATGCTACGTTTGACAACTGAGTTTTAAAGGATTGTTGAACTGTTTAAACTGTTTTAGGAACTACTTTAACAAATGAACCTGTGCTGTCCGAGCTTTAACCTGCAGAGAGACAATAACATCATCACATTTCATCAAAGCTCCAATGTTGTTTGTGATTCAGAATAAATCATCTTTACAATCGCCATCAGCTAAAGCTATATTTGATTTGAACATGTTCAACCATTAGCTCCTGAGAGTGTGATGTGCAGCACAGGTGAGTGAAGCTTCAGGCTTCAGGCTTCATCAGACGCCTGAAGCTTCACTCACCTGAAGCTTCAGGCTTCATCAGACACCTGAAGCTTCAGGCTTCATCAGACGCCTGAAGCTTCACTTCCCTGAAGCTTCAGGCTTCATCAGACGCCTGAAGCTTCAGGCTTCATCAGACGCCTGAAGCTTCACTTCCCTGAAGCTTCAGGCTTCATCAGACGCCTGAAGCTTCACTCCCCTGAAGCTTCAGGCTTCATCAAACGCCTGAAGCTTCAGGCTTCATCAGACGCCTGAAGCTTCACTCACCTGAAGCTTCAGGCTTCATCAGACGCCTGAAGCTTCAGGCTTCATCAGACGCCTGAAGCTTCACTTCCCTGAAGCTTCAGGCTTCATCAGACGCCTGAAGCTTCAGGCTTCATCAGACGCCTGAAGCTTCACTTCCCTGAAGCTTCAGGCTTCATCAGACGCCTGAAGCTTCACTCCCCTGAAGCTTCAGGCTTCATCAGACGCCTGAAGCTTCAGGCTTCATCAGACGCCTGAAGCTTCACTCACCTGAAGCTTCAGGCTTCATCAGACGCCTGAAGCTTCAGGCTTCATCAGACGCCTGAAGCTTCACTCACCTGAAGCTTCAGGCTTCATCAGACGCCTGAAGCTTCACTCCCCTGAAGCTTCAGGCTTCATCAGACGCCTGAAGCTTCACCCACCATGTCGTAGTTTCATAGTCTTGCTCGCTCTTAGACTTTTGTTCAGAGGTGTCTATTTTTTTCTTCCATGATTGAAAACAAAGCGGCGGGAAATAGACTGATGTCAGTAAAGTTTAGACGAGGCTTTAGCAGAGGACGGACTTGTCCTTCAGTTATTCAGGTTTGAATCATAAACTCTCAGTTATCGTTCTATAATGGTACAACAGATGAAATGAGCATCTTTACTCTAATCTGGTATAATTACACTGTGACTGTTACGGTTGATAAATAAATAAAATGATGTCACGTCTGTCGCACCAAAATATTAGTTTTTGTGATTGCAGAATTTAACAACATGATGTATTATATGTTAGTGGGTCATGTGGGCCAATAAAAGCACATGATTCAGTGCTTTCCTGTCTTGACTCACTGTTCACTTCCAGGTGTCGGACTCGGGGAAGCCCCGCCTCTCGTCCACCTCGCCCCTCATCGTGCGGGTGATCGAGGAGAGTCTTCACCGCCCCGTCGCTCTGCCTCTGGAGGTGCACATCGTCACCATGGAGGACGAGTTTCCGGGAGGGGTCATAGGTCAGCTCCACGCCACCGACGCCGACCCGTACGACGCGTTAACCTTTGGCCACGCCCCTCCAGCCCAGCGCAGCCTGTTTAAGATCAGCCCCAGAGACGGGAAGATCATCGCGCTGGGAGGGCTGGACGCGGGACGCTACGCGCTGAACGCCAGCGTGAGCGACGGGCGCTTTGCCGTGCCCGTCCCCGTGAGCGTGCACGTGGAGCAGGCCACGCCCGACATGCTGCGAGAGGCCGTGACTGTGAGGTTCGAGAGCGTGCAGCCCAGAGACTTTGTGTCCTCGTATCTGAAGAGCATCCTAAAGGTGAGGAACCCAGCTGGGGTCAAAGGTGAAACTCCAGAGATCTGACCATGACATGTCTTTGTCATTTCTATGTAACTAATACTTAATCATCCAAAACACATTTGAAACTTTAACGTTTAGAACATATTTGGTGTTTTTATTACTTGGGAGTTTATAAAGTTTGAAGATTGGAAATTAAATTATGTTTTGTGGCCGTTTGTCAAGCGCTCAAACTTTTAATATGAATTATTTCCATGAAAGTCTTTGGGGGACATGAGTTTGGCAGTCACAGTTGAGCTCCATTTTCACAATAACTTCATTCACTATAAAGTAAATTATCCATGGAGTTAGTAGAAAACAAACATTCTCTAATAAGTTCTTTGTGTTTCAGGTTTTGCAGAAAGCGGCTGCGTCTCAGCCTCGGGACATTGTGCACGTGCTCAGTCTGCAGCCCGTCGGCGGGACGCCTCAGCTGGACATGCTGTTGGCCGTGGAGACCGGGGCAGGGGGCTTCTATAAGGCCGCCTTCCTCACCCAAAAGCTGAGCGCCTCCCGGAGGAGGCTGGAGGAAGTGCTGAGAGTGTCGGCCATCTTGGACAAGAACTGCTCGGGTCTGGACTGTCGCGGCGCCCAGTGCGAGCAGAGCATCACCCTGGACTCTCACAACCTGGCAACCTACAGCACGCCACGGGTCAGCTTCGTGTCACCCAGGTTTCACCGGACGTCCCGCTGCACATGCACTGGTGGGAAACTCACATTTTAAAAAGTTCTAATTTGTTCTTTTTTTTTTTGCTTTTTTCATTTTTATACATTTGTTTACATTTGATTTGATTATTACTTGAAAAGAGGGTTATAGGTGTGAAATAGAGCTTTTCATTTATTTAGATTTTATTTTATACATATTGTGCTGCACTTTGATAACAGTTTTGTTTATGAAAACCCACTTATAAATAAATCAATGAAGAGTTCCTCATTTTGATAGCACAGATTCATATTTGACTCTTGTTGATTAACAGTGTTGATCATCAGTTTGTGTTACACATTTATTTCCTGTTCTTGTCAAGAAGTGGAAGTCATGCTAATTGTTTAAAATACACTTCAAACAGATGAGGTTATTAAAAGTGTAGCAGCATTAGTGTGGAAACGTGCAATCTTACAGTAAAATCTATGGAAAGTAAACAACTGACCATTTTCTTTTTTACTTATTACCCTCTACTTATTAATTGTCTTCTCTATTAAAAAACACTTAAATGCGCTCCAGCTCAGAGGGATTAAGGGCCTTTTGTGTGAATGACAAACGTTGTGTTGGTGCGGTTTTAGATGCGAGCTGTGCCGTTCTATCCGAGCAGTGTGAGGAGCAAAACTGTCCCGCTGACATGCAGTGCATCTCCATAGAGGCCACCAGAGGGCGCTATGCCTGTCAATGTCCACCCGGGAAACTGGGAGAGTGTTCAGGTGCGTGACACGGAACTTTGCAAAGTATAAACCTGCCATTTCCAAGCTGAAGTGGATATTTATGTATTCGTGTGTTCAACAGGCCAGTCGTCTTTGAGTTTCTCCGGCAACAGTTACATCAAATACAAAGTGACGGACCGACTGCAGACGGAGCTGAAGCTGAGTCTGAGGATCAGGACTCTGCAGAACAAGGGCATCATCATGTACACTCACACTGAGCCCTGCACCGTGCTCAAGGTGCGTTTACTGTCACATGTAGTGGACTGGCTCAAACTCACACATCTTCACTTTGAGTAAACGCTCCATCACAAGAACAAACCATGAGTTATTAAATAAAGTGAAAATGGATGCGAAAGAGACAGACGAGACACGACTCCCGCGAGATGAGACAAGACACGAGATTGTGTCCGTGAGATCGAGACGGGACGAGATTTTAACATCGTTTATAATAATTAAACGGTGATGTCACGATGTTTGGATCTTTTTTCATTGTAGAAAGGAATTTTGCAGCTCATCAGTTTGAATGATTTTTGTCCAAACATTTGTACATTTGAAAGATTTGAAAAGACATTTGAAAAAAAAGCTCAAGAGATTTTGTCACTATTGAGTTCACATAATACAAGCGTTACACCACCAGATGGCAGTATAGAGCACACTCGATCAAAAATGCACTCAAAACAAGCAATTATTGTACCAATGCAGCCACAATTATACATATATTTATTATGTTTGAGGCTTAACTGTAATCATTCCTCTAAATATCCATGAGTTTTTGAATTATGGTCAAACATCCTCTAAATTATAGCTCTATTTCTTTCTTCATTTGTTGAAATCAATACGATACATTCATCATCGACTGTGTTCTGGTGTCTGCAGCTGGAGGAGGGGAAGCTGTGGTTCCAGTTGGCCTGCGCCTCCGGATCAGGGGATCCTCCGGACCTGTTGGGGATCTCAGGACGTCCCATTAATGACGGCAGCTGGCACACGGTGGCGCTGGAGCTCAGTCGAAATGTCAGCAGTTTGGCCATAGACGACAGTTACGTGGAGCAGCGGCGCGGGCCCCTCCACGCCCCCCTCGGCCCCGACAAAACCATCTACTTCGGAGCTCTGGTAAAGGTTCAGAGACGTGGGCGTGATAGAAAAGGTCACCTGGAAGCCTTTGTCCATCTGAACGTACTGATCTGAGGAGCTAGTTTATAGTAATAGTCATTTGACATACATTCTCTGCATTTTTCTTATAGATATTCCGACAAAATATATATTAAAAGTTGAAAGCTTGCTCTGGGCTTTGTGGCAACTAATGATTACATGGCATTTTACTTTCACAATGGACATTAGTCACCGCATGGCTGCTTTAGAGACCCTAAACATCCAAGGCAGGATTCAGAAAAAGCCTCCTCCTTCAGGGCCGTGTAAACGTCCAGATTGTCTCGATAATGACTTTTAAATGGCAACAGAATAATCTTAATCAGTGATAAGATTAACGACCTTTGAAACCTTTTCTACCGTTCACAACATGTGTTTTTCTTGCTTAAGTCTCATCTAGTCTTGTTTGTTTAGTGCAAAATAGTCCTGTTTTTGGTGAACTGTCACATTAGATATCTTAATGTATTCTGTAGAGTAGTAGACTGTAGTATTGATGCAGTAATATTCAAAGTAGAAGAATTACAGGGGTGTAAGTAGTAGTACAATACAGACTCTAAAACACGAACAAAAAGAGCTTTTACGACGCAAAATTAAATCAAAATGTCAATAAAAAATGACCAAATTTGAGATTTTAATCAATAGTACACTTTACTTGTACATATTGTGTGTGCAGAAGCCTCCAGTCACCACATTTAGACTTTTATTTAGTTGATAATGTATTTTAAAAGTTGGAATGTACAATTAAAATGTTAGTTTTAGCACTACAATCTTATATAGTAGCATAGAAAGTTGTACAAGTCAAAGTAGCAACAATAACAGTAACATACAGTAGTAATGTAGTAGGAGCAGCCTTATGTAGTACTCGTATTTGTAGTACCATGAGTAAACAGTATGTACGTGTCGTTTATGTAGCATCCAAAGCGATAAACGCAGCTGCACTAAATGACCCGGCGTAACGTGGCCCCCCTCTGCCTCTCAGGTGCAGCACCTGTCGTCCCGGGGCCTGGTGGTGTCTCAGAAGGACCCCCGGGTGCTGGAGGGCTTTCAGGGCTGCCTGGACTCGGTGATGCTCAACAACCACGAGCTCCCGCTGCAGAACAAGCGCTCGCGGTACGCCGAGGTGGTGGGTCTGACCGAACTCAAGCTGGGCTGCGTCCTGTACCCGGACCCGTGCGGGGGCCAGCCCTGCCGCCACGGGGGGAGCTGCACCACGCTGCCCTCCGGAGGTAAGACACGGCGCATAGTTGTGACTGTTCTAGGTGAATATGCACAACTGCTTTTAGATATAGTATGAGAAGTAGAGAACAAAGAAGAGCATCTGTAAAAGCTTAAAAATATATATTCTCCAACTTTTTATGGGACTGAGAGTAATAAAGTAATGCAAATAACTGTATATTAGACATTAACGTTTCCACTTGATTTTAAAACTGTGCATTTGGGATAGATATATGGATTTTGTTGTGTTTTTGGCAGTTGGAAAGGGAAAAAACGCTTTTACAAAGGAATGAAAGAAGGAAAAATTTAGAAAATAACACATTATCTTTGACAAAAACTGGTTTGATGGGACAATGAAGTAAAACGACATTGCCAGACACGGTTTGGATTAGTTTGCATTGATTTCTGACTTCACTTATTACAGACCGTCAGTAGAACTACTGTTTTACGTTGTAGATAATGTAATAAGTGCATATTGGTTTGCTTTTACTCACCCATTGTACAGTCCCTGCAATTAGAAATGTATAGAAGATGACTTTATGTCTTATTTACCACACTTTTAACTTTTATTTCAGTGCATGTGTGTCTGAAATGTTTTGTGACTGGACTGTTTTCTTTTCCACGCTAGGTTTCTCGTGCACCTGCAGCCCCCAGTACACCGGGGGGCGCTGCGAGCTGGAGATCACGGCCTGCGTGCCCAATCCCTGTCAGAACGGAGGCGTGTGTAAAACCATCGGCAGCGCCTTCCTCTGCAGCTGCAGGAGAGGCTTCAAGGGCCTCGCGTGAGTTTGCTTTGAAATAAAACGACATTACATTACGGATCACGATCACCTGCTGTTTTAGAGACGTGTTTGTTCAGTTTGTTCAGTTAAAAGCTAGAAAAGGCTGGAATCGTTCTGGCGACGCAGGTTCAATTTGTGCAAAGTCTCAAGCTTCAATGGATCAAGAAAAGAGCAGTTCTAAAGATGTAAAATGAAATATATACTTTATTTTCTGCTCTATAAGGCGCACTGCACTGTCAGTGAATGGTGTATTTTCGATCATTTTACATATATAAGGCGCATTAAGCAAAATAAAACGTGAACCACACAAAATCGCTTCGAGGTCAGTAAGCACAACCAGAATTAATCCATATAAGATAAGATATTCCGTTATTGTCCACACATGGGGAAATTTCATTGTTGCAACGCAGGTAGATACAGAGGAAAAGGACAGATAACTTATAGGAAGTTTAAAAAACCACTCTTAATAGAAGAACTCTTATAAACCAAAACTCCTATAGACAAAACTTCTAATTTCTTAATAAGGAACGGAGGGGAAAAATAAATAAAGATAAAAATAAAATAAAAAACAGCTAGCGTAAGACAAGATAATATTAATAATAATGGTAAAATAAACACTCTATTTTCATCAGTTATATACACATGAATGTGTTATGTTATGCACATGAATGGGACACTATTGCATATAAGTCGTTTTTGAGAAAATTAAAGGCTTTTAAGCGCCCCTTATAGTGCGTAAAATACGGTAAATATCCACAGTTGTAGTGGTTTATAGTTGTTTGTTGCCATCCCGCATAAGCAAAGTAGCAAAGTGCAAATATGACAGGTTTTTGGAGCTGCAGGTCTCATCTGTGACCACACGAGGGCAGTACTGAGCTTCCACTTCCCTCTGTCTCAGTCTCCATCGCTCTCTCCTCATCAGTATTCAGACTCAGTACATGTCAGTGCAGTATATAAATAAATAAGGTCCAGGGCAGATGCTGAATGTGCTCAGGGTTTATCGCGCTCATCTCTTTTCTCATAAATAAACGTGAACGCCTGAAAGAGGCTGCTGCCTTTGTGGTGCACTAAAGTCTGACACGGCAACGCCAACAGATTCTGGTTTACCACAGTCATTCACGCTCAAAGGTTTGGACAGATATCTCCCCGTTTAATGGTCCTGTGAAGCTGTAAAAAGCTCCTCGTGGACAGGTTTCCCCTAGTCCTGTTTTAGGTCTCGTTTTAATCTAGCTTAGATCTTATTTTAGTTCTGGTTCGGTCGTTTGAAGCTAAAATGTCTAACTTTTCCGGTGATACTTCTGTTTTTGTTATTGAAATAATCCAAAATGTTTTCTACGATTCCTCCATTTTGTTTTTCAAGGCATTTTCTTTAGCAAAAAAAACAAAAACACACCTGTAAATGAATTAAAAAAAATGTATTTTCAAGTGGGGCTGCAACAAGTGAATTGATTAATCCCAACTAATCAATTATTTAAATAATTGTCAACTCATTTAGCAATTAACTTGATGCACAAGCTCCAAAAGATGCTTTGTGCTGTGTATCTGTCGAGCAGCATCGTTCAGCTTTATCTGGGTAAATCAATTCATCCGAACAAGAATTCCTAGATGGATTCACCACAGAAAAGTGAGATTTTCAAAGCTGTACCATACTTTTATCTGGAAGTTAATAATAAACTATAAACTGCATAATTAGATCAAAATGTTGATCTAGAACGGCGCAGAAGTCCATTCATTTCCTGCAGAACTGAGAAACTCCGCCTCTCTCCCCGCCTCTCATCGACTCTCCCCGCCTCGCCCCGCCCCGCTTCGCCCCGCCTCACCTCGCCCTGCCCCACCTCTCCCTGCCTCTCTCCCCGCCTCGCCCCGCCTCGCTTCGCCTCACCCCGCCTCTCCCTGCCTCTCGGCCCGCCTCTCTCCCCGCTTCGCCCCGCCCTGCCTCTCGGCCCGCCTCTCTCCCCGCTTCGCCCCGCCCTGCCTCTCGGCGCGCCTCTCTCCCCGCTTCGCCCCGCCTCGCCCCGCCCTGCCTCTCGGCCCGCCTCTCTCCCCGCTTCGCCCCGCCTCGCCCTGCCTCTCCCTGTCTCTCCCCGCCTCTCTCCCTGTCATGCCTCCCCCCGCCTCTCTCTCCGCCTCTCTCCCCGCCTCTCTCCCCGTCCCCGCCTCTCGCCCCGCCTCTCGCCCGCCTCTCTCCCCGCCTCTCTCCCCGCCCCCGCCTCTCGCCCCGCCTCTCGCCCGCCTCTCTCCCCGCCTCCCTCCCCGCCTCTCTCCCCGTCCCCGCCTCTCGCCCCGCCTCTCGCCCGCCTCTCTCCCCGCCTCTCTCCCCGCCTCTCTCCCCGCCTCTCTCCCCGCCTCTCTCCCCGTCCCCGCCTCTCGCCCCGCCTCTCGCCCGCCTCTCTCCCCGCCTCTCTCCCCGCCTCTCGCCCCGCCTCTCGCCCGCCTCCCTCCCCGCCTCTCTCCCCGTCCCCGCCTCTCGCCCCGCCTCTCCCCCCCGCAGGTGCCGGGAGGACGTGAACGAGTGCGACCGCAGCAACCCGGAGGGCGAGTGCGAGAACGGCGGCGTGTGCGTCAACACCCACGGCTCGTTCTACTGCAACTGCACGGCCGGCTTCGTGGGGCAGAGGTGCTCGCTGCGGCCCGTGGTGGTGCCCGACATGCAGGCCGGGCACGCCATGGTCGGGAAGGAGGAGCTGATCGGCATCGCGGTCGTCCTGTTCGTCATCGTCGCGCTCATCGTGCTCTTCATCGCCTTCCGGAAAAAGGTTTTCCAGAAGAACTACTCCAGGAACAACCTGTCGCTGGTGCAGGATCCAGCCACGGCCGCGCTGCTCAACAAAGGTGAGTTCAGACGTAAATCAGACGTAACTGTGAGTAAAAGTACACCTGTGATGATGTCATAAGCGCTTTGTACATTTTGTAAAAAGTAAATCTAAAATATCTCAAAATAATTCAGGATTCCCTTAAAATTGTGCTTTTTAAACATGTCAAAGAGTGTTAAAGTATGAGAAAAGACTTCTGTCTGAACCAGGTCTGAAGTGCAGTTTTAGCAGGGTATTTAACCTATGGGCAAACATTAATATTTGAAGTCTTTGTAATTTGCTAATTACGGCCATTTTCTAATTTGATTTGTATTATTTGATTTTAAAGGTGGTATGGATGATTTTTTTCAGCAAATTTTTTGTCATATTTCCTCGTGGCGTGGATAAATCATTTGTCCTGCCACGTATCAATCATAAAACGCACCTATCGCTCACCTGCAGCCGCGTGCGGTTTGTCCTCACGTTTCCGCGTGCCTAAGCGCATGGATCTATCATAATATAGTTCCCTCAGTGTACGGGGCAAAATGAAGACGGAGAAACAGAGTTCAAGCTGACGCAGAAGTGGACAGAAATCTACGGGAGACGAGAGATGTGATGCGCTCCGTTGCGCTAATAAACAAACGCACGTGTGTGTTGTATCAGTCCACACGGGGGAGTGGCATGTGCACTTCCACCTGCGTTCTCAAATCACAGAAAAATCGTCCATTGCGCCTTTAAGATGATTCATAATCCCTTTCTCTCTCCAGCTCCTCTCAGTCAACAGTAATTATAAGAGAGAAGGAAATAGTTTAGTCAAATTAATGGAAGGCTGAGAGTTATGATTTGCAATTTAATCAATCAAAACAATAAAACAAAAACACTAGAACTCTCTGTAATAAAATGTAAGTTGAATTATGTTCTCTGACTGTTAAGGAATAGCATTGATTTATGTGTAATTTCTTGACACTCTCTTAACAACATTTAAAACCATCTGGAGCATAAAGTAACACGAGTAGTTTCTTTACATGATTTACAAAAAAATGTCTCTTTAAAACTGTCTTATTGTATTTGCATTTTCCCCTCTTTATCTTCAGCCAACGGTGTCCAGTTCAAGAGCCTGCACTGTGGCGTGGGAGACCCCTTGAACCTGTACGCCGAGCCCACCATGATGGGAGTCGGGGGAATAATCGGACCTCCTCAAGTCCCGGTCCGTCCCATGGCCTACACGCCCTGCTCCAGGTTGTTCAAAGTACAAGGTAAGTTTCATTATAAACTCTCTTAAAATGATATTGTGGATTTGGACAAGCGTCAGGACAGGAGTGTTTTATGTTTCCAGTGGCTGCAGACGGTACTGCATCATGTATATGTTTGATTCAGGATGTATTTGTTGTAGATTTACTATAAAGGACAAATCACAAATACACCACAAACACTGCAAATGTAATTACTCTAAATGCTTTTTTGGCCGTGTAATTCTTGTTTTGTTTTAAATAGATAATTTTCCAGTATTAAATACATTCTAATCCTGGATTTAGAATTGGATTATAATCATCTTTTAACCAGTTAAAAGTGGCACAAATGTTTTTCAGTTTTGGGAACAAGCAAAAGTTTTAGTTCTACAAAATGTGCTCAATCATTGTTGCTAAAAATAATAATTGACAATAACAATAATAATCCATGTTGGTTAAAATGTGGTGTCAGACACATTGCCAAATAGATTTTATTGGATTAGTTTTGGTTTAGTTCCATTTAAACCAGTTAAAAGTGGCCTAAAAGTTATCTGTCGTGATGCAAACCATGTTCATTAGACAGTTCTACATAGTTTTCAGATATAATCCCAATAAATACATGATAAAATGACGCAGATTCCTGACATAAAGCATGATAATATAGCCCTTTTATTTTCTGTAGACGATCCGCGGTCGACGCTGGAGAAGATGGTGGACGGCCGGACGGTGGAGCAGACCGAGATGAGCACGTTCCACCCCGAGTCCCCGCGCTTCCTGACCGGGACGACTCGGAGGGGCGTGGTCGTGTGCAGCGTGGCCCCGAACCTGCCCCCCGTGTCGCCCTGCCGCTCCGACTGCGACTCCCTGCGCAAGAGCCCCTGGGACAGCGACGAGGGTAAGGCTTAAAGGGGACGTCCGGCTTAAAGGGGACGTACGGCTTAAAGGGGACGTACGGCTTAAAGGGGACGTACATTGCTGTGTTTCGGGCCCTTAGTGAGAAACTGGATCATAAGCAGTTTATTATTGTACATTTTGTTCAGTGTATCGCATGGTATTGCTCTAAAACGGCTCAGTAATGATTGACTTCCTGTTTAAAACCGCCGCACAGATAAGCCCCGCCTCTTCATAGTGACACGTGGATTACTGTTGACATGTTTTTATATGTGATTTTCTCTACGTCTGCCAGTCGGAGTCTTTATTTTTCAAATGATCGCGACTCGGTACGGAGATGTGGGCGGGGATAGGGGGTAGGTGGAAACTGGAATTTTGCGAGCACTCCAGGACAGAACAGGATTAACTCAAACAAGCCGGAATCAATTAAAATGCAATGTAAACGAATGATGAGGAAACAGTGTTGGAACAAGGTTAAAAGTTCAAGTTGATTTTGCGTAATACGTCTCCTTTAAACTCTAAAACGAGCCCAAACCAGAATAATAATATACAATAATGTTACAATCCTGCTACTTTACATACTTGTGTCTTTGGGCTTTGGGCTTCTTTAGTACAGCACAATAAATTGCAAAAGTACCGATATTGCAGTATATAATTGATAATGCGACAAACTAAATACTGTATATCACAGAATGTCACACGGATGGTGAGCGGGAGCCACAAAAACAAGTGCTCTTTGGTGAGGGGAAAATTATTGGACAAGCAATGGACGAATTTAATAAACTTTGGGCGAGATGGGACGTATATGTAGGACTTAATTTATTTATGTATTATTATCAAATTGTGCCATTATTATTATTTTTCATTATCTGTATATATATATTTTTTGCATTATTATCTATTTTTTTTCCTTTTTTTTTTTTTCGTTTCTCATGTTTCAATTGAAAAAACTGAAAAAACGTTTAAAACAACACGAGATATTCTATAGAAAAATATTTTTGGTTAAATGTATTGTGTCCATACGACAGAGTATAAGGGCCAACTAAGGAAAAAAAAAATGCGCTGCACTACGAGAATAAAGTCATTAATTAATGAGAAAAAAGTCGAAGTCAGAAAAAAGTCGTAAATCAACGACATTAAACTCATTAAATAACGAGAAAAAAGTCATTAAATAACGGAAGAAAAAGTCATTAATTAACGAGAAAAAGTCGTAGTTTAGGCGCCGATTCAAAGTGACGTGAGCAGTTCACTTTCAGCCCCAGGTCAGGACGCACAAGAACGGGCTTGGATGAGTTGACAGTTTAGAACTACATAAAAGCCTGAAATAGATGTTAAAGTGTTTCCTGACCTTTAAAACGATGTCTTACGTGTGTTTATTACAAGACAAGACACTGCGTTTAGCAGCACCTTTCCTGTTCCGCATCATTCACAAACTGTTGGATAAAGGCTTTACTTTCTCCATGATGGACCCGTAATGCATCATGGGCTCAAACAGCAGCCGTGCTCCGCGCCACAGCTGCCCGCAGACAGGAGGAGCAGCCTCGCTGTTATATTCACACATATTCTGGGTTCTCTGCTCCTCTAAGTTTTATGCCCGGATTCTAACCTTTTGTGATCCCTTGGACAAACTCAGTAAAACACACAGAACACAAACATCCGTCTGCGCTTACTCTTAGCTCCTGACGCCCAGATCGTGTTTGGCACAGCCTAAAAGCAATATGTTTTACGCACATGCCATCATCCAGATGCATCATCCATACATCATCCATACATCATCCATACATCATCCAGATGCATCATTCACACATCATCCAGATGCATCATCCATACATCATCCATACATCATCCATACATCATCCAGATGCATCATCCATACATCATCCACACATCATCCAGATGCATCATCCATACATCATCCATACATCATCCATACATCATGGCATGAGCTCCAACACACGCGAGCACCAACACTGGAGTACGTCATGTTACAGGTCCAGGACCTGACATGTGACACTGCACCGGGGAAATGATTGTTTGTAAAGTCTAAAAGACCCGCATTATAAAGATCGACATCTATTGTGGACTTTTGTATTCACTTTTAACCAAGCGCCATTTGCGTCCTGGTGGTGGTGTGTTTGTGTAATGAAGACTCCACAGATGGATTGGACTCAGAGCAGATCAGCTTCAGAGCTTTAAACATACAAAACACAGCGCTGTTACTGGACTGTACCATTATGTAACACTGAGGGGGGAGCACGTTACATGGTGCTGAAAGTGAACCGCGTATCTGTCTTTATTGTCTTTAAATTATGAGATTTTTCTCGTTATTTAATGACAAAAAAAGTAATTAATTAATGACTTTTTTCTCGTTAATTAACAAGAAAAATCTCGTTAATTAACGAGAAAAAAGTCATTAATTAATGACTTTATTCTCGTAGTGCCCCGCATTTTTTTTTGTTTTTGGTTGGCCCTTGTACTCTGTCGTATGGCGAAACTCGTAGGCTAAAACAAAAAAATCTCAACTCCACAGTGCTACGGATGTTTTCTTTTGATTTGACTACTTTTTATTTATTTTTTATTTACTTTGCAAGTCATTTTGAAAAGGGCAGATGTTTATTCAGGATTTTCCTTCTAAATTAGCCTTGATTAAGTCTCAGTTTTGTCTCTATTTACTTTTTATTTTGACAGAGTTTAACTAATACATTAAGTCACGTACATTTGTGTTAAATAGTAGATAATTATTACTAGATTAAATGATCAGATATTGTTATAAAATCTGATATTGTGCAGCCTTACTTTTCTTTGCAGAGTTCTAGAGTCGAGCCTCTAACAGAAATGATATTATGTTAAATGTTATTTTATCACAAGAATTTCTGTTCTGTCTACTGAAAACCACCAACAACATTTCACGTGGACAAGTCAAATAACTAAAAAAGATATTAACCACGAACTGTGACAAGACGTGTGCATTTTCCCCGCCTCAGTTTGAAATCGCGACGCCGTCACGTCAAATGAACGCAACATTTATGACGTTTTTGTTTCCGTTCGGCGACGCTTTGGACAGCGTTTGACCCCCGCGTCCCTCTTCTTCCGTCCCTCAGGTAAAATGGTGGACCTGGCGGAGGAGGTCACGTGCTTCTCGGGCAGCAACAAAGGCAGTAACTCAGAGGTCCAGTCGCTCAGCTCGTTCCAGTCGGACTCCTGCGACGACAACGGTAAGACGCGGCCACGAAACGGCGATTCACGCAAAGACGTCCGCTTTTGACATTGCTGAACATCACATTTTGATCATGAGTTTGTGGCTTCTTCTTTGCTTTAATGTATTTTGGTGTGAAATTGTTTGTGAAATATATCTCAAAATGATCTGTTTTTTGTGCCCAGGACCAAAAAAAACCCAACCTATTTCAGTCGATTTTGTGTTTAGAATTACAGAGACATTTGTGGAAGTTTCTTGGCTACAGAAAATGACCAGTTTGTGTCAGTTACTAATGAAATGAACAGTATATGAAATAAATGTGATCTAGAACTGGTCATAGAGGTGGGCGATATTGACAAAAATGCATATTTCACTGTATATTACATGTTTTTTGTATTATACCAGTGACAATCTTCAGACAAAATCATGAAAATCCATCAAAAATGTGCTTTTTATAAATGCTGAGGGTTGAGATTCAAGTAAAGCACAAAGAATTTAAAAAAAGAAAAAAAAAAAATCTACAAAAGATTAAAAACTGAGCATTTGTTTTTGAAAATCTTTTATTAAAAAAAAAAATCAATATTCCGGACGGACACGCACCCACGCAGCACTCCTTTTCCTTTTTTAGTCAATACAAAAGAGCAGAAATATTTTTGGAAAAAATGACACCACAAGTCAGTTTTATTTAGATTTTTTTGCATTTTTTAAGCCGTTTTTATTGCATTTTTCGCCATTTTCGGATATATCCCCCACCTCTACTTCCACGTCACACTTACAACTATTCAGATTCTCAACCGGCCAAACTTCAAAACATGCAATCAACAAAAAAACGAGAGAAACTTGAGATAAATGTTTGATTTTGTTACAGATACTGGGTTTTGTTGTGTGTGAAGAGGCTGCGATCCTCTGCTGTCGTTGCTTTGTGTCTCATGTTTATTTGATTTGCCGTCATTGTAACCGTGTTGTTTCCAGTTTATCACCCGACCACGCTGACTTATGAAACAACGATCTAATTGTGCCATCCGCCGCTTCGGCAACCGTCGTCACGTTACATTTGAGCGGCGTTTTACAAATGGCCGTGGTTTTCGGGTGTGACGAGGCTGTGAGCCTCAGAAACACCGGCGAAAAGAGAGAGACTAAAGTCCTGAGCGAAAACAGAAGCAGCGACAACTTTTACTGCACTAAAAACATGAATATGAAAGACTTTTATGCTTCTCATCAGGAGTTTGGAATCAGATTATCTCCATTTGAATAAGCTGCTATTTGCAATTTGAGTTGATGCCCTTCCTGAATTTGTTAAATCTTAAATAACATAATAAGTGAATAAGTGCTTGATTAATTAAGAAGTATATACATCTGGATTGGAGTATATTTTGACTGTCTTAAAATACAACTTGCCAAAGGAACGAGCAGAGAATGTTTTTGTTTGATTTTTTTGAAAAATAAGAAAGAGTTGAGCGTTTTCTCACTTGAAATTAGAACAAAAACGCTCCTGCTCTTGAAATAAGATGCTTGTTTTATTGGCAAATCATATTTTAATACTCAAACCTGGATAAATATTACTTAATTCCAGCACTTTTTAATACCGGATTTGGTCTTTCTTTCCCAGTGAAGCTACAGATAACAAACTAGAAAACAGGAAACATAACTTTGTTTTACTAAATGATATCACAAATTAACCTGAGCAAATGCAGTTTTACGTCTCGGTCAACTCAAAGTAAAGCTGAACTAATCCGGGCGAAAACTAGAACATAGAACAAAGATAAAAGGTTCATATGTAGCTTTTCTGCAGAGACGAAACTCGCTCACTGAAAAAAACAATCCATGTTTTTTGAGGTTTTTTTCAGCAATAATACAAAAAAAAAACATCTGCTACTGAATAAATGTAAGTTTAATTCCAAATACATGCATAACATATCCCGAGACCACCAAAAAAGTTACATAATGCACCTTTAATATTTGGGTCCTTTCCTCTTGGATTATTTCATCTTTACTTTGAGTTTACTGGATCTAAAACAGCATTTCTTCAGGTCAGTTTATGATATTTTACAAGCTTAAAACATCTTTATGTTTCCTGTCTTTTGCACTAACAGCGTAGTGTCATAAAATAAGGAACCACGACACATTCGACCTAAAAGTATCTGACGCCTACAGCCTTGAAATCATCACCATTTCTGCTTGTCGTTTTTAATTTGCTGACCTTCACGCCCCACACAGGATTCAGACGTCCCATCTTGGATTTATTTTCTGTTTTATTTCCTTATGTTTGGTTTTCTTTTGTGATTCTCTGACGCTGCTGTATCTTCCCCCCCCCCCCCCGCAAGCCTCCATAGTGACCGTCATTCGATTGGTCAATGACGCGGTGGACACAATCGAGAGCGAAGGTACCATGTCTCCCCACGTCTCTGTGTCCTGCTCTCATCTCTCCTGCTCCTCCCTCCTGCAGCGCTGCACAGGGTTCCCACCAGGTCGGCACCGCAGCCGGGAAACGTAGCGCACCACGCAGAGTTTGTCACACGTAGGAAGGGAGGACATTTCAGAACGTTTGAATTTATGCTGCGTTCCAGTGGTCCGGTTGTAAATCCCTACTTCCTGCCTTTCAGAACCCCGAGTTTATCCGAGTTAGCCAATGCGACGTGGCTGCGGCCGGCGTTCGGATGACGTTTTACACCCGGACAGTTGAAATACTGATAGTAATGGCGTTATCTTCTCTGTAGTTGCTCTCTGCTGCCCCCCGCTGTCCGTGAACATGCACTGCGCGGCCGTTGAGCCTCCGCAGTTAGAAATGCAGTGCTATGCTAATGTTGCTAACGTCTACGCGGCGCTAACAACAAAAGCGAAAAATGTGATTCATTCAAATGTTGATTTTTAACTCATAGATGTAATAACACTGTCCAGGGTGATAAATTAACTTAATTGGATCTATATTTTGGTTGATTTTAGCACATTCTTGGGTTTTGTTGGAGTTATTACAGCCCACACACTGTATTTCCCCTAGTTTCTTCCGACATGACCGCTGGAACGCAGAAACGCTGAGAAAATGTCTTTTCAAGGTCCAAGTTCTGACCTCCGAGTACAAATGGAATGTAGCATTAGCTATGTAGCATTAGCAGTTGGCTAGCTAACCGTTTGTTACTAACTTGTATTAAAAACTATGATATAAAAGAAACAACCTTTTCAAATTTAAAGTAAAGACAACCTCCTCGCTTTTATGTATAGATTACTTCAGTTTGTCATTTTAATTAGTTTTGTTTAAAAATGTATAGAGCTCAGAAGGAGCGTCAAAAAACCTCCGTTACCATGGAAGTCCGCCATGTTTGTTGCTGGTGTGCTAAACGTCCATAGCGATACATTAGCAAAAACATAGTAGACAACAAAGCCATGGAACGACCTGATAAACAGCGCTACTGTTCAGTACATGTATCACTTCATAGAGTCAGAATACTTATGAACGTACTCTGACTTTAGTAATTAGCATCTTTTAAAATCTCTGTTAGTGTAACATTAGGCTAACTGAAAATGACAGCACACTCCAGAGCTCTATTATGCCTCAGAATTAGCATTAGCATGGACCTAAACAAATAAACAAACGCTAGCTTGCCCCCGACATGCTATTATGAGAACGCAGTTGTAATTAAGGAGATGTGAGGCAGACACGCACAGAACGAGCCGAGTGATGATTGACAGCGCAGGGAACATTGAAACTGGGCATTTTTCTGAGGCTCAGAGGAATAGGAGTTAATCTAATGAAGGAACAATATTATTAAAACCTCCAAAAAGTATGTGTTCTATTTGATATTTAAATTGACATTGCACCTAATTTGAAAAAGTATAATGTAGAATATCACCCTGTTTTAATGATACATTCATAATCCCGTTGTTTTTTGGTTGTTTCATTTGGATTTTGTTCTTATCTCATTCCCCAGTCATATTTTATACATGTTAGTTTGGCCCCTGTTTTATTGCCTTTGGTGACATTATGAGTGTAGACATTAGTGTGGACACGACTTCCACCTGGCCGATTACTATTTAAACTGTAACATTTATTCTTCTTTTATACCGTCCCGTTCTACCGCCGCTTAACTTGTGCCAATTAGTTCCTCTTCTGCGGTTCTAATAGAGTCTAATTTAGGTCTTTCATTACTCTGCCGTAAAAGTAATTAGCCTGACGCTTAAACTGATGTCCAGGAGACTGTGGGAACCCTGCTGCGCTCGCCTCCATCTCTCTCCGTTTCACTGAACCCCAAATGACTTCAGACACATTTCGGGGGGAGGGGAATAAGGCTTTTAGCTGTGTGTCACGTTCGCCGGAATTCAGACAAAGCGTGTTATTCTGCGGCAGTTTCACTCGGGCTAAAAATATCTCCTCCTGAGCTATTTATAACTGTCATGCTCCTGTGGCACGTGCAGCGCTCCTCGGATGGACAGGAAGCCAGGCCCCGCTGCAGTAAGAGACTGGCATGTCACGAGTCTCACTCAAGCTTTGGGAAAGAGTCAGGGAAATGCATGACTTTTTATAGACGTAACACTGTGGAGGCAATGCTAATCCCCGCTGGCAACAATCAATAACGTAAAGGAGATTATAATGAGAATTTTAATACTAAGGTTTTATATTTCAACACCACAATAATAATAAAAACACATTTTTTTTCAGTCTTGGAATCTAATAAGATGTAGTAATAAGTTAAACATTTTAAAAATATTATTCTTTTGTTTGGAGTTTGTTCCGTGATTAGTTTTGTAATTATCATTATTGGGATGTTAAAATGCCAGAATAAAAAAATAATAATAATATAAAATAATCACTTTTATAAATACAACAAATAAAACAAGCCAGTTACAACAATATATACAAACATATACATTTCAAACATACATAACAGAAGAAAAAAAAAAATAATACATCACAAATGTAATTTGTAATTCTTAAACTTATCAGGAAAGGTGAATTAAAAAAAAAAAATCAGTTTCAATTCTTCAATTCAGTTCAATTAGGTGTTTTGTATTGTTTTATTCAATATATGTAGTAGTTCAATACTAGTTTTATTATCGGTTAGTATCTGAGTATTCATTTTCCTGTTGCCATGGTTGATATAATTGAAATGCATTTAATAAACCACTGTGTTCACGCTAAATGAAAAGCTGAGTATATCCTCACAAAACATCCCTAGGGCTTTGGAATAGGTCTTGGCCGACAAGATTGAATTTTATTTTACTCAACTTCAGATTACAGCTCATGAGAAAATCTATTTTTTATAGTTTTTTGTATCAGTCAAAGAAAGAGTTCACGGCAATAAAGTGGTTTTAGCCTCGAAGCTGCCCACTGTCCGCATGGACCTCCAGATCCCTGAATCCACCATGTTTACTGTCTATTTACTTCCTCATCTTTATCCTTTTATCCTTTCTTTTCAGCCCTTCCTTCTTTTCTTTCTGTTTGTTTCCTTTAGCATGAAGAGAGCAGAGCGTAGCTTTATTTAGCCGATAGCTAACATGTTTTTGTGTCGTTTCTTCATTGGAGCAGTGTCTGTCATGGACCAGGGTCAAACCTACAACAGAGGTGACAACAACAACAACAACAACAACAACAATCCCAGCCACACCCATCCCTCCCTCTGTGTCCCATACCTGTCTCTATTCTCCTCTCTTCTTC
This sequence comes from Eucyclogobius newberryi, assembly GCF_026437365.1. Classification (NCBI taxonomy): domain Eukaryota; kingdom Metazoa; phylum Chordata; class Actinopteri; order Gobiiformes; family Gobiidae; genus Eucyclogobius; species Eucyclogobius newberryi. The sequence continues at coordinate 33,479,892 of NW_027315724.1, forward strand.
GTCTGTCTTTCCGTGCGGTGTTGACAAAATGGACGCCGTCAAAGTCTCGGATCAGACCTGAGTTTAACCGTTCTGTTGTTGTAGATTTGCAATTTAGGTTTGAAATCAGCGTTTACGTCTTCTAAACATGTTCCAGCACGTCAATATACTAGTGAAGACTGAAATATAAACTGCGAATCTAATACACCAACGTGCATTTGAGGACATTCAGGTTCAAACGAGGGTTGGATTTTAAATAAGACACAAATAATTGTATCTTTTGACAATTCAACGTGTGATTTTGATTCGATTTGCTTCCCTAATCTAAAAAAGAATGATTAAAACACAAGGTTTGGGGTTTTTTTTCTTCTAGTTTTGTGTTCAGCGTTGATAAATAGTACCACAAAATGAATTGTATTCAATGTTGAGAAAGTCTGAGCTTCTTGTTATTGACCAAATAATCATATTTTAGTATATAGAATTTTTTAATTTTTTCAACAAACCTAATTTCCGTTATTTAAATGTTATCAATTCCTAATGCTTAAGAACATTCTATTAAAACGTACATTTAAAACCGTCTGGGTAAAAGCACATTTAGGTGGTTCTAGTTCTAGTCTAGGTTTAATTGACAAAAAAACAGTTAGTTGTCAGTTAGACAGAAAATGTCTAACTGACAGAACATGAATGTAAAACTCTATAAAGCATCTGGCAGAGTTTAAGAAAAGCTGAGTGTGTTTTATTTTCACACACGTCTTGTTATCATCGGGCTGTTCTTTGTTCTGATTTATTGCGGCTGTAAAAATTCAATAGTAACGGTGTTGAATTAATTAGGTTTCCTCATTAGGGCGGGCATAGGCTGAGGGCAATGACTTTCACAGCTGAACACAGATAGTAAGGCGTCTGCAGTGATAAATGTGCTCAGTGGAAACACAGAGGAGACAAATGAAACAAAGAGAGGAGAGCGGCCTTCAGCACAGAAGTCACAACAAGAGCATCAATATGAACTAGGCCAGCAGCAAGTGTCTAAGGCCTGGGATACTTACAAAGGCTGAAATATTATTATTATTAATAGTAGTAGTAGTAGTAGGAGTAGTAGGAGTAGTAGGAGTAGTAGGAGGAGGAGGAGGAGTAGTAGTAGTAGTAGTAGGAGTAGTAGTAGTAGTGGAGTAGGAGTAGGAGTAGGAGTGGTAGTGGTAGTGGTGGTAGTTGGAGTAGTGGTAGTAGGAGTAGTGGTAGTTGGAGTAGTGGTAGTTGGAGTAGTGGTAGTTGGAGTAGTGGTAGTGGTAGTTGGAGTAGTGGTAGTTGGAGTAGTGGTAGTGGTAGTTGGAGTAGTGGTAGTTGGAGTAGTGGTAGTTGGAGTAGTGGTAGTTGGAGTAGTGGTAGTGGTAGTTGGAGTAGTGGTAGTTGGAGTAGTGGTAGTGGTAGTTGGAGTAGTGGTAGTTGGAGTAGTGGTAGTTGGAGTAGTGGTAGTTGGAGTAGTGGTAGTAGGAGTAGTGGTAGTTGGAGTAGTGGTAGTTGGAGTAGTGGTAGTTGGAGTAGTGGTAGTTGGAGTAGTGGTAGTTGGAGTAGTGGTAGTTGGAGTAGTGGTAGTGGTAGTGGTAGTGGTAGTGGTAGTGGTAGTGGTAGTGGGAGTAGTGGTAGAAGTAGTAGCAGTAGTAGGAGTAGTAGTAGTAGTAGTAGTAGTAGTAGTGGTAGTAGTTGGGTTTTTTGGCCTTTTTACAAGAATGTAGATTTTTAAACAAATTTCCAACAATACTATTTAATATAAGCATTTCTGCTGCTGTAACATTTCAATAATTTTGTACAAAATAACAACAATTGATAATGTATGATACATTTGATGAAGAAATAGTTTTGAAAAATATAATAACAAATAAAAAACATAGTAGTAAAGTAGTGTTAATATCCAGTATGACTATCTGGACTATAGAGAAAATAAATACGCATAAGAAAATACATGTGTTATTAAAGATAATTCATCATTTCTTATTTTCATCAATAATACACTTTTCTTTTTCTAAATATTCTCTATCTAGAAACCTTATGTCCACCTGTGTTTCAATGACGATCGATATACAATAATAACAATAATAACAATAATAACAGTTAATGTCCAGGTCTGAATCTTAAACTTGATTGGACAGTTCTCTTCCGTCCACTCCCTTCTCTCAGCCATGTCCTTCTCTCTTTTGTCTCTTGTGTTTGTGTCCAAAGACGTCCCACAGCCCTATGACCCGTCCTGCCTGTCCCATGTCCTGTCCCGTCCCGTGTCCAGTCCTCTCCCGTGTTCTGTCCCATGTCCAGTCCCGTGTCCCGTCCCGTGTCCTGTGTCCAGTCCTCTCCCGTGTTCTGTCCCATGTCCAGTCCCGTGTCCAGTTTCGTGTCCAGTCTCATGTCCAGTCCTGTGTCCAGTTCCGTGTCCAGTCCTGTGTCCTGTCCCGGTGTCCAGTCCCGTGTCCTGTCCCGTGTCCTGTGTCCAGTCCCGTGTCCAGTCCCGTGTCCAGTTTCGTGTACTCTCCCATGTCCAGTCTCATGTCCAGTCCTGTGTCCCATGTTCAGTCCCCGTGTCCTGTCCCGTGTCCAGTCCTGTGTCCAGTCCTGTGTCCCGTCCGGTGTCCTGTCCCGTGTCCAGTCCCGTGTCCTGTGTCCAGTCCTGTGTCCAGTCCCGTGTCCTTTCCCGTGTCCTGTGTCCAGTCCCATGTCCAGTCCCGTGACCAGTCCCGTGTCCTGTCCCGTGTCCAGTCCCCACTTCCTGCATTTTGGATGACACGGTTTTGTGCTCTTGTTCTGCTTCAAGTGCATGGACATCCTTGAGTTTGGCTGATTATGTGTTTTTGTTTTATTGCTCACATTTCGCTTCCTTTTGTGATGTGGATGTGACGTCCAAAGCCAAATGAACTGGACAATCCTTCACGTTTGCGCTCTCAATCGATGCACCACAAACCCGGTCAGCCGTGCCAGTGGTTTCACATTCATACGGTCATTATTTCTGAGACAGATGAAGGTGAGGCTCATGAATACACGCTCAAGATGCTCCGCGTGACTCTCCTGCTGGACCGCGCGCTGTTCGCTTGTCTTCAGAAGCAGAATCGACTTTATTATTTGTCTTTGGCCCGAGAACAAACAGCGACACAAACGTAATAATAAACAGAAGGACAAACACGCAACACGGACAATCAGAATATGAATCACCATTTAATTTTGTCAACAACACAGGTCTGTCACTGTCCTCTGGTTATGTCCATGGGTGTTATTGCTTTCTCAGGAATGTTCCACAGTGTTGCATTAAACATATCTCTGTACCATTCATGTCATTCAAGGTTTTTTATTGTTCAAAAATACCTTGAAAAACATGCATTTATGAAAAAATGAAATGCGACCTGTGACCTGCGACTCAGCCTTGTCTCCATGGAGATGAATAAACGTAATGCTCCTAAAACTCTTACAGTTTAAAGTTGAGCTGGAGTTCAGGTCAGAATTCTGTGGTAGAATCTGTTGTTTAAATGTTAGATTGCCAATTTGTTCAACTTATTTTCATCAATAATACACTTACATATTCTAGAAACCTACAGTGAACACATGTCAACGCAATATGAACTACACTGTGGAACATTCTAAGTAAAAGCAATAGCATCTCCATGGAGACGAGCATGAACAATGACACTGCGCACCTTCAAACATCCACATCAGAAACCTTTAAACGTGATGAATCCAACACGATAAAAACAATGTATTTCGCATAATCTGATTAGAACGGACACCAAAGTGATAGGAAGTAACTGGTAGGAAGCTGCTGGCTGCCACTACACCGTCGGTCTGCCCCGGGACAGCCGTGACGTGGGGCCGGAATAGCCACACCCACTCGCCGAGGACCGTCGTGAGTCGCACGTGAAGGACTGTCCGCTTCAGGCTTCAACGCAACAATGTGTTTGTAATGAGTATTTGTGAATGTTCAATAACGTGCACTGACGCTGAATATGACCTGAACAGCTGGGCATGCTCCCTCCTCCACAGGCTCCAGCTGCATGTCTCAGAACTAACCCGCTCACGACAGATTGTGCACTTGTCATGAGCTTGAAATGCCCAGTGATTGTTTGAATTCTGACTTTGTATCTTAACCCAAATGTTTAATCGTCAAGCGCATGCCAAACCAAACGTGCTCAGTGGATATCGCGCCGTCACCGTAAACACGCAAAAACTAACTCTTTGTCTCTTGCGCAGCGTACCATTGGGACACGTCAGACTGGATGCCGAACGCCCGCCTGTCCGACATCGAAGAGGCCCCGGTGTACGAACCCGTCCCGACCAATGACGCGTCCGACTCCTCGCGCGGGAACCCGAGCCCCGCCGCCGGCCTCACAAACTCCTCCTCCCAGCTGACGGGGAGCGCCCGCGAGCTCGAGTCGGACTACTACCTGGGCGGCTACGACATAGACAGCGACTACCCGCCTCCCCAAGACGAGGACTTGTTCAGCGGGGATCAGCTTCCCGTCCCGCTGCCCAATCCGGCGGCAGAGGACTATCCCGAAAGCTACGCGCAGACCTCCCGCGGCCAACAGCAGGCGGGGTCGAAGGAGGACACGTTAGGGTTCCACCCCAGCCAGTACCTGCCGCCGCACCAGCTGCCGCTCGGGGACGGGACGCCCAGCCAAAGCGAGGATCTTTCCACGGGGGCGTCCTCCACCTCCGACGTGTCCAATCCGTGCCCCATGGACTCGGAGACGAACTCGGAGCGGGACAGCATGGAGGAGCTGAGGCGAGGCGTGACGATAACGACGGAATCGCAGCAGCAAACGGAAGTGTGACGGGCGGGGACGGTTGTGAGCGGTTCGGGGCGAGAAGAAACGGGACCCAAAAGTCGACACGGAATTCGAGGAGCTTACGAAATGGAAACGGAGGGGAAATGACAAGCTAAAGCGCTAAGTGGTGTAACGTGGTGGAGAAAAGTAGTACACGGTTCAGGCAAAACATTATGACCACCGGCGTGTCGTTGCTGGAATATAATATCGTTTGAAACTGTTTAAGCGGTTTCGATCCTCTACAAAGGCAGGTCACGATAACCCATTTTGAAGAGCGATATATTGCTTCCGAAAATATCACAGTAAAAGATAATATCGAATGGGAATGACACAATAACCCTAAAGCAGGATAATCCCACTAAAAGTAAAGTGAAAACACACATGGCAGCTCGGTTTCTCTCTGTATTACACGCAGAGGTTACTCATTCAACCCTCTACAGCTCAAATATGATTTCACTTCAAAATATAAAATACAAAAATTCAAAGAAAAGGTACAAACAATGAATATTAAGTCCCAAAAAATATAGTTCAAGTTATTCAAAGATGAGTCAATATAGTAGTTATTGTGACAGGCAGAAGAAAACAAATCAATAATGAATCTTTTTTTTTTAAATCACAAATCAAGTATCCAGGCCCCTAAAAAGTGTATTTTACATATAATTTTTTAGGTTGGAAATAGTCTGAATATTCCAGTCCTTCATGTCGGTGGTCTCAGCGTTTTGCCTGATGGATGTAGACTTAAAACATTTACGTTAAACTAGACGAGGCTTGAGGCATTGTCAAAAATAGACTGATTGGAGTGATGTAGTTCTAAGACACGGCGGGAACAAAGCGTTTGGTTTTTGGACGCGGCGTCGCCAACAAAAAGGAGTGAAAATCGAAAGTTTGAATGTTAAATGAAGCAAACGCGGCTTGGTTATTAAACACGCGACGGATGGATTCAGATTTCCCAAGATTCTCTTGTTTTACAGGGAAAATAACAACAGCTAAAAGACCAGAGTTATTCATTTTTAATTCGTTTTTGACTGGAGCCTTTTATGGAGGCCTACTTTGGGCCTTAGCGGGTTAAAAAGACCAAAAGACCTCGTCGCAGTAAAAGACCAGATTTCCCTCATATATATCATTAATATCTTGAAATAATAAGTCTGAATGTTGGTCTTACTTAACGATCATTCAAACATTACAATTAAACATCATAAATATAAATCAGACTTTCCCCCAGTGTTTTAAAGCCAAAATAAAACGTTTATTGCTCATATTAACTGCAAGGTAACGTAGAACGAGTTGAGCAGGTGTTTAAGAAAGATGAATTCAGTTTTGAGTGAAGGACAATCAGATGAAGTTACAGAACGTCTCCCGTGAGCTCCTTCTGTCAATCCTGTCGCACTTCTCTCAAAAGACACAAGTCCACCTCCCTTTTCCCCTCGATTTGTACACTTTATAGCACTCAAGAGCTTGTACAGAATGTAAAATAGTTATTTTCGAGACGATCTCAAGCAATGGCCTCCTCTTTTTTTTTTCATGTGGAATGTGCTTTCCAAAAATAATTACAAAAAAGAAAAACGTTCGGGCCACGAGCTGCGCAGACACGAGCCCATCGCGAGCGGAGGGAATCGCTCATTTCAAAACCGCAGCGTCATTGTCAGGTTCGTCTCGTTTTTGAAGCAAATAAAAGGTTCTTGATACGGGCTGTAGCGATGGTATTGAAATTGCAATAAGGTGTGTGCGTTCGCATTGGTCAAGAGTTTGGAAAGCATTCAGCGTTTCTGCCTTTTGTGGTCCATGAACTTGTAGATTTCAGAGAGTCCTGATTGTTTGTTTTTTATGCTCTTTTCTTTTTGTTGATCCAAACAAATCTATGGCCACATCCACACTGATTAAGTTTCATATCAAATTGTGCTTTTGATCAGTTTGGACAACTTTTATCTTTTGAGTTTTTATTGCATTATTCAAGAGGGATACGTTGAACAAATTACATTTCTATACAATATCAATATGATTATTGAATCAATGAAAATACACCAGGCTTTGATCAAATATATTAAACATCCAATAACTTAGTATACTTGACGTTTGTTATAATAATGATGAACATGAAAAGTAAAAAACAACAACAAAGGAGTCAAAATTAAGTAAAATGCTGGAGACACTGGAAAATTAGTTAAAAAAAGGCTTTAAATATAAATCATCTGGAGTTACTTTGAATCTAAAGCCTGGTAACGCTCTAAAGTAAGGCGTTTAAAAGCACTTATCACTTGGTTTAATAAGCAGTTTATTTGTGATCTTACAAACATTTGTACATGGTTTATTAACACAGTCATAAGCCATCTACAAATGCTACTAAATGTCTTATTAATAGTGCTTCTGAATGCCGTATACAGGGTTGTGTTGCCGTTGTTGGCTTTAAATTGAAAAATAAAGACTTGAACTGTAAAAGATGTCTGTGTTCCCATGAGAAGGTGTCATACCAGCAGCGAGAGCCTTCTTCAGCGTGTCAGAACCACATCTCAGTCTGATTGACAGCACATGGTTGGACTCTCGGTGTGGGTGGGGCCATGCTTGAACAGCACATGTGACCGGGGCTCTCCTCTGTATTCCTTGTAAAATTGTGTGTTTGCCTCGACCTTGTACAGTGTAAATATTTAGGTTGTTCAAATGCAGATTTTGTAGATACTGATCCTGAACTGCCTTCGAAGTTTTGTTGGACTTGATGTGAATGTGGACTAAACCATTCCTCCTCTCGCCGACTCTTTCTACCGCTTTAGTTTCGCCAAAAATAACGCCGTTCAAATCCGATGGACATGGTTCTGCACAGTGTGGAGTCCAGCTAAAGATTTATGTTGACAAAACCTATGTTTACAACTGGAATGTTTTGTTAATTTCTAATGTTTTATTTTGTATTGTTTTAGGCATAATATTGTGTCTTTTTTACTTTTGATTTTATTTTTTAATTCAGTGATGAAAATAAACAAATCTTGCTCACATTGTTGGCTATAAATCAATTGTTGTTTTTATTATTATTATTTTTTGTTATTTATTAAGCATGCAAAAATATTAGTGAACACTTTTACAACAGTTAACATGGATGGGCCATATTGACAAATGTATATCTTGTACAACAATATTATTATGCATTTATTTATAATAAATTCAACAAATTAGAAAAGGAAAAAATGCACAAGTTTCACTATAAGAGCTGTGTTTTCTTTTATTTATTTTTTTATTGTTCACATTTTTAAAGAACATTGGAAAAAATAAATACATGAATAAACAATGAAAAAAAATCAAAAACCAGAGAAAGAACAACAACAACAACAGACACAAATGTCGGTGTAATCCCTCATTCGTCCAGGCGTGTTCCATAGTAGAAAAAGCTTCAGTTGTTGTCATCTGGACTCAGTTAGAAAAAATACTTATTATATACTATTATTATTTTTTCTAACTGAGTCCAGATGACTACAACTGAAGCTTTTTCTACAACAGACACAAATCAAAATCAATAGACGTCCAACAAAAAACGAAAGCACATGTAAACACGAACATTTGTCCCACTTTGCCCAGAGTCCTTCAAATTGAGTTCAAATGTGATTTTTTTTTTGGTCTATTTTCCGAGCGTCCAGTACAATGTTATAGTCCAGTCAGTGATTATCGGTCCAGTTTGGGTCAAACATCTTTTTGCCAGGGCCTTTTTTTAAATAACAATAATTATATAACAATAATATTCATACAATCTTATGTCAATTCAACAGAAATGTGTTAAAACATGTCTTTAAGTTGAATTTTAATTATCAGACACATGAACATTTACAGCTCAGCTCTTCTTGTGACATTTTTTACTATAAACGATGTACTCAATATTCAAAGTCTGCACATTGTCAACACAGCAGTCACAATCCCAACATATTGCCCACATCTGGATGAATACTCCTGTTTATTATAACAAATCACTTTATAAACCGTAGTATTTTTGCAGAGGTCACTTCAAGGACAAACCTAAGAAAGACTACGCCTTTGATTCTTGAGCGAAAAGACAAATGGCGTCGTGTGAAGTCTTTGAACTCTAGAGCGCGGCCGAGGGAGGAAGCGATCGAAGCGCCACGCCCCAAAACCCCCCGACGACGTGCGGGGATTTGATTAGCGCTGTCAAAGACGGGTTCGTTCAACCGCAGTCGGAGCGCGCGCCTGTTTCGTTAGATTTATTTATACCGCCGCAGCTCACGACAGCTAAAAATCAATGGCTGCTTTGTGTGGACTGTGAAAACAGGCGGTGTAACTATGACGATAAGTTAAACAGTCCATTTGAGAGTGACAGTGACATTGAATTTTTTTACATAATTTTGAAATACGATAAAACATGAATTTGATGGGTTTTAATTTTATAGTTGAAGGTGGGTCAAGTCCTCTGACAGATGTTATTGCTTTGCCTAGAATGTTCTACGTATTTATGTCTCCATGGAAACGAGCAGGTGATCGATCAGGCAGAGTCACAGGTCAGCTCTGTGGAGAGGCGACGTCGTTCGCAGTGAGAAAGATATATTTTTAAAGGCGTTCATACGTGACATGAGCACGCGTAATTGAATAAATGTTATAAAGAAGAGTTTAATGTCATTTTGTAGAACATTACAATAAGACAAGCAAGCTGCAGGACTGCCTCCATAAATGTTACGTAGTGCAACTTTAAAGCAAAACTAACATTTTCCTTGTAGAGTTTTAAGATACACGTTATTTCCGCTGCATAATGTGACAAACAGAAGGCATTTCAAAAGAGCTGCTTCACAGAGAAAATATAACACAGTGAATAATGAACATACAATAGAATTCAAACTGTAAAACTGGATGTAACAAGAGAATAGATTGAATATATTTAACGACAGCAACATTTTCCTGAGGGTCGTGTCCTTCAGGCACACAAAATATCACCAAAACAGTTTCAACGTGATTTCAACTGCTTTATTCAATTTCTGTGAAAAAATAAGGTACAAAAGGGTGTAGTGAACATAAACTAAGACTAGACCAGTCCCAACGGGTCTGAACCAGGACTATCCCAGAATTGACCAAAAGTGAAAATATTTTTTTTACTGTTTAGACGATGAGCCGTGGGCCGGAGCCGATGGTTTGGACTGAGGGCCTTAAATTGAAAAAGTTTGATAGACAAATGGGCTTTTTGTTCTGATTTTATTATACTGAAGTTATTGCTTTGATTAGTTCTTATTGTTCAGATTTGTATTTGACCGTGTTCCATTTCTTTTTACTTTATAAGGCCCACCTATTTTCCCATTCTTGCCAAGTGTAATTAAACTATAATTTTACAAATCAAATCAAAACTTTCCAAATTTAAGAAAACTCTTTCTCCATTGGAGCTAATGGGAACAAAAGCTCAAGCCGTCCCTGATCAGGGACAGTGGGCCTCAACAGGGCCCCTGATCAGGGACAGTGGGCCTCAACAGGGCCCCTGATCAGGGACAGTGGGCCTCAACAGGGCCCCTGATCAGGGACAGTGGGCCTCAACAGGGCCCCTGATCAGGGACAGTGGGCCTCAACAGGGCCCCTGATCAGGGACAGTGGGCCTCAACAGGGCCCCTGATCAGGGACAGTGGGCCTCAACAGGGCCCCTGATCAGGGACAGTGGGCCTCAACAGGGCCCCTGATCAGGGACAGTGGGCCTCAACAGGGCCCCTGATCAGGGACAGTGGGCCTCAACAGGGCCCCTGACCAGGAAGTCCTGGCCCGAGAGGGGAGGAGCCTATTGTACATGTTTTTAGTGGTAGTGGTAGAGCATCCGGAGGAAACCTATGCAGACACAGGGAGAACTCCACACAGAGAACCAGGAATCAATCCCAGGACCTTATTGCTGTGAAGCGAGAGTGCTAGAAACTATCTTATATATAAAATGTTCTATACAAATTATGTTGGACTGGATTTGGAATAAAAGCCATCAGAGAACCACAAACTTTCCAGCCAATTTCAAGATGAGTTTATCAGTGTGCTTAAAAGTCTGGGAATAGGAACAGAAGAAAATATATTCTTGCGTAACACAGTCAGTGAGTGTCCAATCCAAAGGTCGATCTGTGCATGAAAAGAAAAGATGAAAAGATGAGGTGAAAGATGTTAATGATGCCTGAATCTCACATTTGGGACATATATCACTGCCACATTATGAGTCTGTGAAACTAAAGCAGATGACACTGACTATTAATTAAAGCACTTTTGAGGAAAGAAATAGTCGAAAACACAAAACGGGACAACTGTGCATTAATTAGCCTTGGGAATGGAAACCTTGCTTCACTGTATCAACTGTATTCAATAATTCTGAATAACAATAAGATCGAGAGAATAAATCCCACTAACAAACCAACCGCAGCATTTTAATGAATCTCATCTTGTCCCATTCTCTCTTCTGGGAGTTGAAGCGTTGTCATATCTCGTATCGACTCGTGTTACCTGCTCCTGAACCTTGACAGTCGTATTAAAACGTGCAGCGTAAGCCATTCCGCGCGGGCCACATGACATCTGCTATCGATCCAACGCTTTCCTCCAGGACCCTAAACCATGTGCGCTCTTGACTTTTGCTCAGCGCACGACGGAACCAAACTCTCGTGTCAGCGATGTCCCCCGCGATAGAGTTAAAGGTCAGCGCTTGGATGTATGGATTCGTTTTCGCTTTTGAATGGAAGGCGTGGTAGGCTCTGAGCGACGCAGAAGAAGAATCTGCACTTCCTCTTCCTCTGGAGTTTGTGGAGTTGTTTAGAAGTGACACAGAGGAAGAAGAATTCAATGGATTTAGTGATTTGGGGTAAAACTGATGCTTTGGTAAACTTGTTAGCATGTTCTTTATGCTATAGTTATCTGAATAACTGTTCATATGTTACGTTAACATACCAGACACTTACCACAGTTCTGTCTGTGCCTCATGTAGCTGAAGGTGTTAGCGTTAGCATACGTCATGTAGCTGAAGGTGTTAGCGTTAGCATACGTCATGTAGCTGAAGGTGTTAGCGTTAGCATACGTCATGTAGCTGAAGGTGTTAGCGTTAGCATACGTCATGTAGCTGAAGGTGTTAGCGTTAGCATACGTCATGTAGCTGAAGGTGTTAGCGTTAGCCTACGTCATGTAGCTGAAGGTGTTAGCGTTAGCCTACGTCATGTAGCTGAAGGTGTTAGCGTTAGCATACGTCATGTAGCTGAAGGTGTTAGCGTTAGCATACGTCATGTAGCTGAAGGTGTTAGCGTTAGCATACGTCATGTAGCTGAAGGTGTTAGCGTTAGCATACGTCATGTAGCTGAAGGTGTTAGCGTTAGCATACGTCATGTAGCTGAAGGTGTTAGCGTTAGCCTACGTCATGTAGCTGAAGGTGTTAGCATCAGCCTACGTCATGTAGCTGGAGGTGTTAGCGTCAACATACGTCATGTAGCTGAAGGTGTTAGCGTCAGCATACGTCATGTAGCTGAAGGTGTTAGCGTCAGCATACGTCATGTAGCTGAAGGTGTTAGCGTCAGCATACGTCATGTAGCTGAAGGTGTTAGCGTCAGCATACGTCATGTAGCTGAAGGTGTTAGCGTCAGCATACGTCATGTAGCTGAAGGTGTTAGCGTTAGCATACGTCATGTAGCTGAAGGTGTTAGCGTCAGCATACGTCATGTAGCTGAAGGTGTTAGCGTTAGCATACGTCATGTAGCTGAAGGTGTTAGCGTTAGCATACGTCATGTAGCTGAAGGTGTTAGCGTTAGCATACGTACACCTATTCAACATGTTCTCTAATCTGTTATTATTTTAAACTGAATCAAGATGAAATGTCTGTTCTTGGAGTTTTTCAAATAAATCGACTTTTAAAAAAAAAGCGACTCCAGTGCCACTTATATGTGCGTTTTTCTTCTCTATTATGCATTTTTTGGCTGGTGCAACTTATTAACTAACTTTATAGACAGATTTTACAGGGCAAGTATTTATAGAAGTTGGAATACAGTTTGAATCCCATAAGCGTTGATGGAATAACACTTCTGTGCAAAGTTCAGCGCACAAGATAGTAACAAACTAATTTTTAACTTTAGAATAATTCACATTTTTAAAGACACACTTTACGAGGCATTTTTGCAGAAGTTTGAATTGAGTTTGAATTGGATTAAACTTGCAAAGTTCAATGCACAAGATGTTCACTGTAATTAGGCCCGAGCCGAAGGACGAGTATCGTATCGGGACTTATTTTAATTGGTAATTGGGCTGGAAAAACACAAAAATCGAGTACTAAACAAAGACGGATAATCACACATTTAGTCACATATTATGTGACTCGCCGTGGGAAAAACCGCCACAAGTCAGCCCCGACCAAACTGAGAATATCACACATTTTTTTCACGAGGCGAGAAGAGGAGGAGGTGAGAGGAGGAGGCGAGAGGAGGAGGCAAGAGCAGGAGCCGAGAGGAGGAGGAGGAGGCGAGAGGAGGAGGGGGAGGCGAGAGGAGGAGGGGGAGGTGAGAGGAGGAGGGGGAGGTGAGAGGAGGAGGAGGCGGTGAGAGGAGGAGGAGGAGGCGAGAGGAGGAGGCGAGAGGAGGAGGCGAGAGAAGGAGGAGGAAGAGGCGAGAGGAGGAGGAGGAGGAAGAGGCGAGAGGAGGAGGAGGAGGAAGAGGCGAGAGGAGGAGGAAGAGGCGAGAGGAGGAGGTGAGAGGAGGAGGCGAGAGGAGGAGGAGGAGGCGAGAGGAGGAGTTGGAGGTGAGAGGAGGAGGTGAGAGGAGGAGGCGAGAGGAGGAGTTGGAGGTGAGAGGAGGAGGAGGAGGTGAGAGGAGGAGGTGAGAGGAGGAGGAGGAGGTGAGAGGAGGAGGTGAGAGGAGGAGGAGGAAGAGGCGAGAGGAGGAGTTGGAGGTGAGAGGAGGAGGCGAGAGGAGGAGGAGGAGTTGGAGGTGAGAGGAGGAGGCAAGAGGAGGTGAGAGGAGGAGTTGGAGGGGAGAGGAGGAGGAGGTGAGAGGAGGAGGAGGAGGTGAGAGGAGGAGGTGAGAGGAGGAGGAGGAAGAGGCGAGAGGAGGAGTTGGAGGTGAGAGGAGGAGGCGAGAGGAGGAGGAGGAGGTGAGAGGAGGAGTTGGAGGTGAGAGGAGGAGGTGAGAGGAGGAGGCAAGAGGAGGAAGAGGAGGTGAGAGGAGGAAGAGGAGGCGAGAGGAGGAGGAGGAGGCAAGAGGAGGAGGCGAGAGGAGGAGGAGGCGAGAGGAGGAGGGGGAGGTGAGAGGAGGAGGCGAGAGGAGGAGGAGGTGAGAGGAGGAGGAGGAAGAGGCGAGAGGAGGAGGAGGCGAGAGGAGGAGGAGCCAAGAGGAGGAGGAGGAGGAGGCGAGAGGAGGAGGTGAGAGGAGGAGGAGGAGGAAGAGGCGAGAGGAGGAGGAGGCGAGAGGAGGAGGGGGAGGTGAGAGGAGGAGGAGAAGGTGAGAGGAGGAGGAGGCGAGAGGAGGAGGCGAGAGGAGGAGGAAGAGGCGAGAGGAGGAGGAAGAGGCGAGAGGAGGAGGAGGAGGAAGAGGCGAGAGGAGGAGGAGGAGGAGGAAGAGGCGAGAGGAGGAGGAAGAGGCGAGAGGAGGAGGTGAGAGGAGGAGGCGAGAGGAGGAGGCGAGAGGAGGAGTTGGAGGTGAGAGGAGGAGGTGAGGAGGAGGCGAGAGGAGGAGTTGGAGGTGAGAGGAGGAGGAGGAGGTGAGAGGAGGAGGTGAGAGGAGGAGGAGGAAGAGGCGAGAGGAGGAGTTGGAGGTGAGAGGAGGAGGCGAGAGGAGGAGGTGAGAGGAGGAGTTGGAGGTGAGAGGAGGAGGCAAGAGGAGGAAGAGGAGGTGAGAGGAGGATGAGGAGGTGAGAGGAGGAGGAGGAAGAGGCGAGAGGAGGAGTTGGAGGTGAGAGGAGGAGGCGGAGGTGAGAGGAGGAGTTGGAGGTGAGAGGAGGAGGCAAGAGGAGGAAGAGGAGGTGAGAGGAGGAAGAGGAGGCGAGAGGAGGAGGAGGAGGCAAGAGGAGGAGGAGGAGGCGAGAGGAGGAGGAGGCGAGAGGAGGAGGAGGCGAGAGGAGGAGGGGGAGGTGAGAGGAGGAGGAGGAGCCGAGAGGAGGAGGAGGCGAGAGGAGGAGGAGGAGGCGAGAGGAGGAGGAGGAAGAGGAGGAGGAGGCGAGAGGAGGAGGAGCCAAGAGGAGGAGCCGAGAGGAGGAGGAGGAGGCGAGAGGAGGAGGTGAGAGGAGGAAGAGGCGAGAGGAGGAGGTGAGAGGAGGAAGCGAGAGGAGGAGGTGAGAGGAGGAGGAGGAAGAGGTGAGAGGAGGAGGAGCCGAGAGGAGGAGGAGGCGAGAGGAGGAGGTGAGAGGAGGAGGAGGAGGAAGAGGCGAGAGGAGGAGGAAGAGGCGAGAGGAGGAGGAGGTGAGAGGAGGAGGTGAGAGGAGGAGGCGAGAGGAGGAGGAGGCGAGAGGAGGAGGAGGCGAGAGGAGGAGTTGGAGGTGAGAGGAGGAGGTGAGAGGAGGAGGCAAGAGGAGGAGTTGGAGGTGAGAGGAGGAGGTGAGAGGAGGAGGAGGAAGAGGCGAGAGGAGGAGTTGGAGGTGAGAGGAGGAGGCGAGAGGAGGAGGAGGAGGTGAGAGGAGGAGTTGGAGGTGAGAGGAGGAGGTGAGAGGAGGAGGCAAGAGGAGGAAGAGGAGGTGAGAGGAGTTGGAGGTGAGAGGAGGTGAGAGGAGGAGGCGAGAGGAGGAGGTGAGAGCAGGAGCCGAGAGGAGGAGGAGGAGGCGAGAGGAGGAGGAGGCGAGAGGAGGAGTTGGAGGTGAGAGGAGGAGGTGAGAGGAGGAGGCGAGAGGAGGAGTTGGAGGTGAGAGGAGGAGGAGGTGAGAGGAGGAGGTGAGAGGAGGAGGAGGAAGAGGCGAGAGGAGGAGTTGGAGGTGAGAGCACGAGGCGAGAGGAGGAGGAGGAGGTGAGAGGAGGAGTTGGAGGTGAGAGGAGGAGGTGAGAGGAGGAGGCAAGAGGAGGAAGAGGTGAGAGGAGGAGTTGGAGGTGAGAGGAGGTGAGAGGAGGAGGCGAGAGGAGGAGGTGAGAGCAGGAGCCGAGAGGAGGAGGAGGAGGCGAGAGGAGGAGGAGGCGAGAGGAGGAGGGGGAGGTGAGAGGAGGAGGAGAAGGTGAGAGGAGGAGGAGGCGAGAGGAGGAGGCGAGAGGAGGAGGAGGAAGAGGCGAGAGGAGGAGGAGGAGGAAGAGGCGAGAGGAGGAGGAGGAGGAAGAGGCGAGAGGAGGAGGTGAGAGGAGGCGAGAGGAGGAGGAGGAGGAGGAGGAGGTGAGAGGAGGAGGCGAGAGGAGGAGGCGAGAGGAGGAGGCGAGAGGAGGAGTTGGAGGTGAGAGGAGGAGGAGGAGGTGAGAGGAGGAGGAGAGGAGGAGGAGGAGGCGAGAGGAGGCGAGAGGAGAGAGGCGAGAGGAGGAGGAGTTGGAGGTGAGAGGAGGAGGCGAGAGGAGGAGGAGTTGGAGGTGAGAGGAGGAGGCAAGAGAGGAAGAGGAGGTGAGAGGAGGAGTTGGAGGTGAGAGGAGGAGGAGGAGGAGGAGAGAGGAGGAGGAGGTGAGAGGAGGAGGTGAGAGGAGGAGGAGGAAGAGGCGAGAGGAGGAGTTGGAGGTGAGAGGAGGAGGCGAGAGGAGGAGGAGGAGGAGGTGAGAGGAGGAGTGGAGGTGAGAGGAGGAGGTGAGAGGAGGAGGCGAGAGGAGGAGGAGGCGAGAGGAGGAGGGGGTGAGAGGAGGGGCGAGAGGAGGAGGAGGTGAGAGGAGGAGGGGGAGGTGAGAGGAGGGGGCGAGAGGAGGAGGAGGTGAGAGGAGGAGGAGGAGAAGAGGAGAGGAGAGAGGAGAGGAGGAGGCAGAGGAGGAGCGAGAGAAGGAGGAGGAGGAGCGAGAGGAGGTGAGAGGAGGAGGAGAGGCGAGAGGAGGAGGAGAGGAGGAGGGGAGGTGAGAGGAGGAGGAGAGAGAGAGAGGAGGAGGAGGAGGAGAGAGGAGGAGAGGAGGAGAGAGGAGGAGAGGCGAGAGGAGGAGGAGGAGGAGAGAGGAGAGGAGGAGGAAGAGGCGAGAGGAGGAGGAGGAGAGGAGGAGGTGAGAGGAGGAGGCGAGAGGAGGAGGAGGCGAGAGGAGGAGTGGAGGTGAGAGGAGGAGGTGAGAGGAGGAGGCGAGAGAGTGGAGGAGAGAGGAGGAGGAGGTGAGAGGAGGAGGTGAGAGGAGGAGGAGGAAGAGGCGAGAGGAGTTGGAGGTGAGAGGAGGAGGCGAGAGGAGGAGGTGAGAGGAGGAGGCGAGAGGAGGAGTTGGAGTGAGAGGAGGAGGAGGAGGTGAGAGGAGGAGGTGAGAGGAGGAGGTGAGAGGAGGAGGTGAGAGGAGGAGAGAGCGAGAGGAGGAGTTGGAGGTGAGAGGAGGAGGCGAGAGGAGGAGGTGAGAGGAGGAGTGGAGGTGAGAGGAGGCAAGAGGAGGAAGAGGAGGTGAGAGGAGGATGAGGAGGTGAGAGGAGGAGGAAGAGGAGAGGAGGAGTTGGAGGTGAGAGGAGGAGGCGGAGGTGAGAGGAGGAGTGGAGGTGAGAGGAGGAGGCAGAGAGGAGGAAGAGGAGGTGAGAGGAGGAGAGGAGGCGAGAGAGGAGGAGGAGGCAGAGGAGGAGGAGGAGGCGAGGAGGAGGAGGAGAGGAGAGAGGAGGAGGAGAGCGAGAGGAGAGGAGGAGG